>NC_135694.1:27466212-27766212 GCF_964276395.1 Gasterosteus aculeatus | reverse complement strand
CCCCCCCATCCCTTTCTCTACAGAGCGACCGGCTTCTGATCAAAGGAGGGAGGATCGTGAATGATGACCAGTCCTTCCATGCCGATATCTACTTGGAGGATGGCCTCATTAAGTGAGTCCTCCTCTGTCCTCCTTTCTGCTTTTATTCATTGCTGCAATCCATTTGCTTTCATCTGTTGCGCCTCCCTCATGTCAAACAGCATATTTCTTATTTGAATGCAGATTCTTGGAGAAATTCATTTTTAAAAGAATAGTTTTAGAACACATTTTTCTCAGCATGTGAAGTAATGTGGATTATATTTGATGGGTCAGCCGGGTCAATTGTGGTTCCTTATTGTCAACATTCTCCCAATCGAAATCTGTGACCCCAAGAATGACGTTCATCTGTGCAATGAGCCACAGTGTCAATCTTGATCCGTCTGACTGAATGTAAAGCAGAAGTAAATGCAGTAAGTAATGCCATAAGAATACTTACTAGAATATATAGTCCATGTTTCTCAAATATCCAGGAAAGATGTTTTTTTTTATAATTGCATGCAGTTGCAATGGACAAAAATATGAAAATATTAAATTGTCTCAAATGTTTCTTACAAGATCCGAGTAATTATAGATGTGTTTCACTATGACTGGAATCCTTAGAAGACGGGCAGGGAAAAGTTACGCCGCCTCTCTCAAACGACCTTGAGACACTAGGAGTAAAACTCTGTTGCGTCACTCTTTTTGACATGTGGACGCTTTAAACCAAATGTATGTGCACTTGTGTCAAATCAAGAGTTGTTCCATTCGGGTCAAAGCCGAGCTGAGGCGATGTGAGCGGGTCCTCGTCAACCCCACTTTCTGTGTCTCCCTGAGTTAGTCCCCTCTGTCACTGTCTGTCCTGTCCTCACTCGATTTTTCCATTATAGGCTCATTTGTCCCCCCCCCCGGCCCTTGTTTGTCCTTTTAGTGAGGCAGCTCAGAGAAAGGTACCCATAGAAAGCCTGGTGTTGCATAATAAACACCCAGATGCCTGCTGGACCATCGGGCTGCTGGCAGACTCGCAGAGACACCGGCTCCTGTCTGTCTCTCTGTCTCTGCCGCGTCCCCTCCATAAAGTCTGAACAACAGGCTTTTTCTTCTGTGTGTTGGCACGGTGACAACATTCGGCTTCAAGCGTGGCGGGCGGTGTTCTGGGGGCCAGTCTGAAGTCAAAAACATTTGCCCAGGATTTAAATGGATTAGAAAGATGTCTAATAATATCATATTGAGGAACGCTCGCTTTACTCATTTGTCATCTTGATTCATTTGAAAGTGCATCAGCCTGATCCAATTATAATACCCTCCACAGGCAGATCGGCGACAACCTGATTGTTCCCGGTGGGGTGAAGACCGTCGAGGCCAACGGGAAGATGGTGATCCCCGGCGGCATCGACATCCACACCCACTTCCAGATGCCGTACCGCGGAACGACCACCGTGGATGACTTCGCTCAGGGAACGAAGGCCGCGCTCGCCGGGGGCACGACCATGATCGGTAAGAGGCGAAGGAAAGCTTCTCCAACTGAGTTTGAGCTGGAAACCGTAGCTGGAAAGAGGGGGGGGGGGAGAAAAAAAAGAAGGCGGAGACCTGAACAAAGGAGGAGAAATGAAAGGGATTGGAAGCCGTCCTGGGCTGTTTTTGGGCAGCCGTCCAAAAGAGGACCCTACAAAAGACTTAGTCTAAGGGGGTTGGATCAGGACGGGGCAGGCGGGGGGAGGGGAGCGTCACTGGATACAGCTTCAGTGTCTGTCTGCATCCTGCTCCTTGTCTATGTACAGCATGGGGGTGTACAGCGGCTGCCACATGTGGCTGTCGGACCAGACGCTATCACGGCCATCGGCCGCGGTCTCATTGATACCATTAAGTTCTTTTCAGCTGGCTTTGTTCCAACGGGGGCATTCACATCCAACAGACCTGCTACTGTAGTAAGCTCCATTCATGGGGTCCGTTGATTGGGGGATTAGATTCCAGTGGGGGGGGGGTGGGGAGGTGTAGTAGTCGCGCGCTCTGTGTTCGCTGGTGGGCGAATCTGCCGCGCACGGTAAGAGGACAATTGTAAACGTGAAGAAAAACGCCTGGTGACGCGTGGGGAACCTGTCAGAGGGACGAGCGCACATAATTAATAGACCCGGCCCGGTACCAAATGGGCCACGGACCGGTAGCGGTCCGCGGCCCGGTGGTTGGGGACCACTGCTCTAGATGATGTTGTGTTGACGTGAAGGTAAACATAAGTAGTTCAGATGGTTTAGATAGTAATAGTTTTATTTTTGTGTTACTGCCAGTTCTGTGCTATTAACATGCAAAGAGCAGATAAGCAGATTGGCACATGTTTAATGAGATAAAGACGGCGGTCAGCTGGTGAGCCAGCAGGCCGTCTTATTTTATTACAGCTGAGTAATATGAAGCAGGATAATTGTGCAGGGTGATCCTGTTGTGTACAGTGCGGATTAAGTGTCTATTAATAATTTCAGTGAAAACAGACTTTTACCTTGCGCCTGCAAAAAGACAAGAATTCTAGAAAACAGCGCATCTAATATTTCTTCCTCTATTTCGTCTTTTGTTCATGATTTCAGGTGCTTGAGCATAATTATATTTACTTATTAAATTAATATAATTTTACGTTTGGAATTATTGGAATTAGAAATAACAGGGTTATATAACAACAACAAAAACAAAAAGTCTGAAAATAGTTCACAGTTGAGATGCCCCCAAATTCATCAAGGACAAAGATTGTGAGAATGTAATGTGACATGGTCAGCCCCCACCGGCGGAGCGCCGCTGGAACACAGACGGATTACGCAAGATAAACAAAACAAGTGAAAAAGTAGAAACACCAGCAGACAAATCCTGACATCTACCCGTCCCCCGTGTCCTCTGTCCCCCGTCCCCTGTCCTCTGCCCTGCAGTGGACCACGTGATCCCAGATCCCGGGTGCAGCCTGATGGAGGCCTACGATCAGTGGAGGCAGTGGGCTGATGAGAAGACCTGTTGCGACTACTCTCTCCACGTGGACATCACCCACTGGAACGACAGCGTGAAGCAGGAGGTGGACAGTCTCATCAAGGAGAAAGGTAACAAACATCCACTCACCGCTTTTACACCCGTCAGGCTCGGTTAGCGTTGCTCACGTTTCCTCGCGTGCCTTGTCTGTCTTTGTTGCAGGTGTGAACTCGTTCCAGGTCTACATGGCTTACAAGGACTATTACCAGATGAGCAACAGTGAGGTACACCAACTTTAACTTAGTAACACTTTAGAAGTAGTAGAGCTAATTCGCCTCACGTCTCCTTATCTAACATGCTTGCTTTGCTATGTCAGACTCCCGAAGCCCTAATATTAGCTTCACACAGACCGCGGCACCCCCGCCCCATTCTTTAAAAATGAAATTGGGCTGTGGCCAGTGTAAACAGCCATGACCAAGTCCATTTAGGAAACGTATCCAATATCAAACCACTGGCTCGGCTTGTGATGCGTCATCTTTGTTATAAAGCACATGTGGCTGAACTCAGTGATTGATTTAGATATCATTACTTCATTTAGGTAATGAAATAAGAGCGTTTGCAATCAGTCTAAATGAGTCACTGCTGACGCAGTAAGTAAAGGCCGACCTTCAGTTTGCCTCCTCTTTCATACATACAGGATGTCCAATGTACTGTCCCTATGTAACACACAGCCTGCGATGCACAGCACAGCGAGTTCACACTGTACGTCGAGCTGGCGAATGCAAAAGCACGAGGTCAAGGTCCAGACTGTGTGAGGGGAGACTGTTCGTGCTTCTCATGCACAGCCGTGGCTAATTCGGACGCTCTGAGGACCACATGAGGCAACTGAAATAGTCTAGCTCGAAAACCGATGTCATGCCGCTCACAGAGGAACTGTGGTGCGGCAACATAACAGCGACGGCGGGTCATCCCACAAGGGTTTAACCGTTTCTGGAGAGACCACACGCAGCAATTGCAGCGTGTCGTGGTGGACGTCTTGTAAATTGCGGGCTTTTTTGTAAACTGTCGCTTAAGGGTGACAGGAAAAAAAAAAAGCTTCAAAAGCAGGTTTCTAAACATACAAACAGCGCCACTGTACTTTCTCACCGTCTTCTGCGTCTTCCTCCTCCAGCTCTACGAAGTTTTCTCCTTCCTGGCGGAGAGAGGCGGCATCGCCGAGGTCCACGCGGAAAATGGCGAGATCATCGCTGAGGTAAAGACAAGTAAACTGACACACACGGCTCTTCCCTTAACTACTTGTGTCCTGGTGTGATTTACGTTCACGTGTGATGTACGTTCAGTGGTCGGGTCGAGCTTCACCGCCGCGCATCTCCTCTACCTACAGACTAAACACGCAGTCACTGCTGAGAGGCAGCATGTGTTTCCTGTAGGAAAGTAATGCGTGGGTGAGGTTTACACAAACGAAAGTGATGACCATGAATTAGCTGGTGGATTGAGAGGGTTGGTATTAGTCAGAGCTGTAGACTATACCTGGATTATGTCACTGTGTGTGTGTGTGTGTGTGTGTGTGTGTCGGATCTGTTACATCGCAAATCCCAGTCTTAAATTTGGGCTTTTATGGAGTCTGATTTCCTGAATCCAAGGTTATGTCACGTCTACATTTTTTCTTCATGGCCCATGAGATAGAGAGACATTGTTTAGATCAGTGCGTGGTTATTTGTTGTACAGACAACAAGGGAAAACTCTCATAACCACTAGATGCCCGCTTGAGGAAAGCTTAAATTGTCCTCCATAACTACATGAAGGGCAAAAAAATTAAATGACTTCCTTCAAAGTTTATGTCTCATGAGTGAAAATGTTTAAAATTTAAATATAGAAGAAATACTCTATACAATATTTTGAATTGCATGATTCTTTTCAAAGCATCTTTGCATCATGACTAACTCCCTTCTGCGTGTTTGTTCCACAGGAGCAGGCCCGCATGCTGCAGATGGGTATCACTGGACCGGAGGGACACGTGCTGAGCAGGCCAGAGGAGGTATGACCGCCCCATTAAGCAGCGCTTTAAGAACCAAAAAGCTTGGTTACAGGACTTTACAGAGCGGAGACCAAGTGGGATTAGTGCTTACTCGGTGTCTGGTGTCCTTTTTTGGATTTAATTTGTTGCTTATTGGATCCAGGTTGAGCTTGTAGACTGGAGCACAGTAATACGTGGAAGTGTTTGCACATGAAGAAGATAGGAAGGCACACATTGGCTCTATTGGCAACTGCTTAACCATTTAGCTCATGCATCTGATGATGCTAAAATGATAAGCTTCCACAAAAATGAGTATTTCAAACAATCTTTATTATTTATATTTAATTTTTACTCCTGGTGGCAAATCCATTTCCAAGTCAACTACAATGCCGTGTCCCCTCTGCAGCTGGAGGCGGAGGCGGTGTTCCGCGCCATCACCATTGCCAGCCAGACCAACTGTCCTCTCTACGTGACCCGAGTCATGAGCAAGAGTGCTGCTGACATCATCTCACAGGCCCGGAAAAAAGGTAAAGAGCAGCGTTTAGACCCATCCGCACAAGGCAGAATATTGCCCACTTTATTTTTATTTATACAATGTGTATTTGGCTCGAGGCTTCATCAAAGCAAATGTATCTCACAAAACAATTCAATTAAAACCAATTGATTTGCTCCGGAAATTCATTTGATATTTGACGTCTGCTGTGGCCGTCTTCCCCTCTGATTTCCGGCTACTTTTCGAATGCACATACCAGGACATCACCGCACCTCCATGCCCTTATAAGATGATTTCCCCGTCCGTCCTAAAGCTGCTGATGTACACCGAGTTTGGCTCTGCTGGACAAAATGAAAAAAGAGGCTATTCCTAGAGGAATTTCCAGATTTGTCATTCAGGTCTTTTCTTTGGTTTAAGCTGTCACACAGTCCATTCCTCACAGCCGCAGGAAATAGCAGAGGGTAACCGAGGTGCTTTCTGGCTGTGATGGAAAGTGAAATATACAGTTTTTGAGAAAGGAACAGGGAAACGGCAAAGGGCAGAGAAGAAGAATCTGTGTTTGGATGTCTTTGGCAAAATGCCACAGAAGGTTTTAGCGGGATGACCTCAGGAAGACTTTTGGTCTTGGACACCATGTAGGGGCCTTTATGGGCTCGACAACACCTTGGTTTGGAACTACTCCCCATCATCTTTCCTCATTTAAACCAGAAAGGACCGCCAGCAACTCTCACTCGTCATTCCCAGAATAGCAAGATAAACTACAATTAGTCCAACAGGAAACTGGTTCATTTTGTGGGGTGATGTTTGGCTCCTTTAGAGATGCAGCATTGTTCCTCTGCTGCAGACACTCAGGTTTCAACGGCGCAACTCTTGATTTTCCAAAAACCACTGAAACCGATCTGATTCGCTTCACATTCGTCTCATTGGGGCTTTTGTCGTTATTTCTTTCCTAGGAAACGTTGTGTTTGGGGAGCCAATCACGGCCAGCCTGGGGACCGACGGGACACACTACTGGAGCAAGAACTGGGCCAAGGCGGCTTCTTTTGTAACATCTCCTCCTCTCAGCCCGGATCCCACCACTCCAGACTACCTGAACACGCTGCTGTCCAGGTGCGTGTCGCAGCTCTTCCCACCGCCACAGCGGTTCATCATTAGATGGATTACTGATGAATTCCGTGGTCAACCTAGCATTGTGCAGTAGCTACAACCAAAGCATGACCGATGTAATTCCCCGACCCTGATTTCTGTTGGGTTTTTCTCTGGTAAGTTATTCGGATCTGGAAGCAGCTAAACTTCATAACTCAAAGGTCCTTGTTTGGTCTTGTTGTACAAGTCGTGTGAAATGATATAAACGCATTTACCTGTGATTCCCGGCGCACACGGTGCTGAGCTGGTGTGATTCCATCTTTGTGTTTTGTGTGTCTCCTCGTCCCCCAGTGGAGACCTGAGTGTGACTGGCAGCGCTCACTGTACCTTCAGCGTGGCCCAGAAGGCCATTGGGAAGGATGACTTCACTCAGATCCCAGAAGGTCTTAACGGAGTGGAGGAGAGGATGACCCTCATCTGGGATAAAGCTGTGGTGAGGACTACGTCTTTGGTTATTTTTTCCATTTTTAATTGGAGAAAGAAAAAAAAAGAAATGATGGATTCACATAAATATTCACCCTTGGCTTTATGGCGCTTTACCAACACTTATCCGCTTTGACTAATCAGAACAGAATTGATGCTTTTGGTCGATTCGGTCTGGTTCAGTTTCATCGTGCAAGAATTTAAGCGAAACAAATAAAAAACTGTACAAAGAAGAAAATGTATCTTTTTCGTCTTGAGAACTTCTATGAAAAGGACTCGCAGACTTTGAAACATTGCTGTTTTTTTTTACTTTGCACACCTACTGTTCTACTGTGCACATGAATCCCTTCTCCCCCAGCAGGTCTTTGTAAGCTACAATTTTTTCATGGACGTCATTCAGCATATTCCGTACGTTCTCATTCAATCCGAAGTCAAGCAAACATCAAACTTCTGCAGAAGATTAAAACTCATATTTGCATTTGAAATATCCCCCAAAAGCCTCTTGTTCTCTGTCTCCTTCCTTATATTTGTCTTTCCCTATTTCCTCTGGCATTATTCTGCCTGGTTATTACTCTCTCTAAATTTCTCATGTCTTCCCCCGTAACTGTGTTCCTTTTCTATCTCCACATCTGTCCCTTCCTTCACCCTTGGACACAGCACTCTTTGTACTAATTTGTCTGCCTTCCTTCGCTCTCGTTATCACTGCATCAGCGTTCTGCTGACAGACACACAGCATTTAGCTTTAGACAGCTGTGCTGCCTGTAAAATGTGGGCTGGCTTTTTATTAAACTTCCTTTGGGTATTTACTTAAAGTCCGAGCCCACGCCCATACTTAGTCATAATCAAGCTTCCTGCAGCTGCATGTTTTAGGGTATTTAGCCATTTCCAATCTTTATACTAAGCTAAGCTAGCCGCCTCCTGGTGAGAGCGCCATACATAACCCACATGAAAAAGTAGTCATTGTTCAAATTGAAATCTGCCAGATTAAGATACAATATTCCTTTAATATCTTGCTCTTAATATCCGATGTAAAGTGAGAACACACAACAAAAACACACTTCGAGGTGTTCAGGTGCATAAGCGTTTCGACTTTAAAATAGTATTTGAAATATGTAAATAATTTACAGTCAACATCAAAGACATTCTGTGGTTTGTAGTCAGAGAGAAAGTAGCTTTATTCACCTCACATCTCAAACGGTCTCTGTAAACAATCAATTCGATCGGCTCAATTGAGTGAAGCAATTGCAGTATTAATTGGATTAGCTGTAATCTGCACGGCTTCGGACACAGTTCCCTTTACCCTGAAATCCACAACCGCCAAACAATGCTCAACAAGTAAAGTCGCAGTTGCATCGAATTTTAGGTGCAAAAAGGTTTTTGACTTCCTATTCCTTGTCCATGTAACTCCCAGACCACAGGGAAGATGGACGAGAACATGTTTGTGGCCGTCACCAGCACCAACGCAGCCAAGATCCTGAACCTGTACCCTCGTAAGGGTCGGATCGCAGTGGGCTCCGATGCCGACCTGGTCATCTGGGACACCGACTCCATCCGCACCATCACCGCCAAGACGCACAACTCGGTGGGTACACAGCTCACGTCATTTTCCTTCTACTCTATTGTCCGAGGTAACTTGAGTGCATACATGTAGAAGGACTTTTTCTTGTTGCTGCGGCAGTAACCTTGATGGCGTCCACCCATTTGGGATCGGCTATACATGGAGGCCCAGGTGAAAACATCACTATGAGACATTGAGGGAGAAAATTGAGAACTAAAAAAATGCAGTTAAACGGGTTTGATCTCTAGTGAAAGAATAAAGCAGAACATGAGATAAGAGAAAAGTGTCCACATCTGTGGCGGTGTGTGTGCGCGCGCGCGTGTAAAATACGAAAGAAAAAAAGAGAGAGAGAGAGAGAGCACATTTTTGAATAGCTTCCAGAGAGTTCTCAGTTCCTCTGAACGGAAATGAAGTCTCAGTGGATGTTCACTGCTAATAACAATCTCATGCCGTACTAACCACACGACCAGCTCTCGCCGTTAAGTCGAGTCTCTATCTCCATGAAACTGGTAGCAATGACCAAATGTATTCTCAGGTAAAATATGGGGCGTGCAAATGCACAAGTTGATTCAAATATTACAAACTTTATCTCAGTGGTGCAAACAGTGTCCAAAACGCTCCAATTACAGTAAATCAACAACGAAGCTACGAGCTGTACAAGCGGTATTCGCTTCACCACACATGACATTCGCTTTACCACATTATCCAAACGTGTTTATCATGACTGAACAACCATGGTGGGTTTAAAGGATGTCATTGATTGCACGGGCTTACGCAGCAGTACGACATGTTTTCAAATACTTCCACAAACCTCAGAGATCTGGAGCATCATTGCCCGACCACGTGTCTCACAAGCAGAAAACAGCCGCGACGTCAAGGGAAACATCTCGGCCGGACTGATTCATCTCAGCTAGCAGTGTTTCGTGATGGACTGTCCACCGCAGAACAAGTTATGCTACATTGGAAATATGCGAGGCTGTATTATGCAACGGCAGATTTTCGGGACAAGGAGGCATTTACATAATGAGGGTTCGACCGTTAAACCGAAATTAGAAGATCCCAGAGAGACCACTCGGCTGCAGGGGAAGTCTTTCCACAGGAAATCAAGGCTCGACTGACCTCGCACAAGCCTGCAAATTACACAAACGAGGAAACGACATGTGTGAGTGGCTTTCCGGGATGATGATGATGATGACGATGAAGAGAAGTCTGTAGATTCGAATTTGCCTCGCATTAAAGACCCAACGGCAGCTGCTTAGCGGGAGAGACGGAACATTTGATCCACCTCCAAATGGGGGAATGGAAAGAGAGACGGAGGGAACTGGACCGATAACACGCTCTCTCCACAGAGGATCCTCGGCTTCTTACATGGGAGCGGAGCACGGCAGCTCCCACTCCCACAAGAATCTACCTCAATGGACAGTCTGACAGGCCCAGACCGGAGCGGCCCTGTTCACCAGCACACTGTGTTGGTGGATGCTTTCTCCAGTGAAATAAATAGGATTTGTCATCAAAAAGCCCACATCTGGCGTGGATCGGTTGTCGTCGTCCACACAGAAATACACAGGGTTTTTGTGACACATAAACAGGCGTAAACAAGAACAGGCAGCAACGCGCACGCACACCCACTCCGGGACACACTCGGCTCAGCCATGACATCATGCTTGGCACGCGGTACGTCTTAGCTATGTCCTGTCCAGGCCTGAACTTGGACGGCTGCAGAAAACAGGGCAGTGTGCAGAGGAAACAAGAAACAATGGAATGAGGGGAGGGGGAGGGAGGGGGGGCTCACGGATCAGAAACATGTCGGGAGAAAAGAAAGCCGGCACCAAGGAAATACGGAGGAGGATAAATTGGGCCGCGGGTTGGAGGAATCTCGCGGTCACGTAAAACAAGCGAGAATGTGTAGGAGGAGAGGAAGACGAGGGGACAACAGCGGGGATGAATGAATGAAGGAGGCAGACAACTGGAGGGTGAAGGGAAGGAGAGGGAAACCCCAGCTGGATGGTGGCAGCTGCCCGTACATGCCAAACAGACAAGTGTAAGGAACATGGTGATGAATGATGAAGAATGGGGGCGAGTGTGGGATTCAGGAAGAGAAGAGGAGAAGGAGGCTTTGCGCCTCCACTTCCTGTCTCTACGTCACCTCTCACAGCTTCCCCTGTTGTGGTTTGACTTTGCCGCCTCCTCCATCCCTCCGTCCTTTAAAGGAAAGTTACAGGATGTTCCATTTTATTGTTTTGTTAAATTATTTTATGAAATTCGATTGATCAAATCTAGATGAAAATCGATTGAAGATTAGAACTTAGCATATGATTATTATTCTGTGTATGTGTTATGCGTTTGTGTGTTAATATATTTACTCTATAACAGCAAATTCAGACATTGTGTATTTTGCTGTATTGCCCCTACAGTTCTATTTGCTGCCTTCTTATCCAATTGTTTTATACGTGTGCTTTTAGGCTGCTGAGTACAACGTCTTTGAGGGCATGGAGCTGCGCGGCGCCCCACAAGTGGTCGTCTGCCAGGGGAAGATCGTTCTGGAAGACGGGAACATGCACATCATCTCCGGCGTGGGCCGCTTCATTCCCTGCTCTCCCTTCCCCGACTTTGCCTACAAGCGCATTAAAGCCAGGAAGCAGGTAAATACTGGTTCTACTTGGGCCTAATTGCGTGGCAGGTTTGGAGTTACGATGTTGGCGAGAACACAGGGCGGGAAGGATGGAGGGAGGAAGACAAATGTGGGGGAGATACACGAAGCCTGACATCAGCCTCCGAGGTTCAGACTCGGGGACTTTCCAGAGACTTACCACATACGTTGAAAGAGTTCCCAAAATCCGTTGGAAATGAGTTACTGTCCTGAAATCGAACTCACTGTTCGGTTGCTCATCGGAGAAAAGGTCCTTCTTATCTCTTTCAGTAATGAGTCCACCTCATTCGACCACTTGATTTGTGACTAGATAAACCCTACTGTTTCTCCCTCTTATCTCATGGGCCAAAAGTCTCACTGTTCAACAATCTGCAGCTGGCTGGTGATGAGAACGCGTCGCCGTGGCAACAGTGCGCTGTTTATCTCCGTAGAGGCTTTCTTTGTTCACAGATGTCTCTTTTCAACTCTGCAGCAGAGTTTCCAAGAGTCCTCTGAGTCACCGACAGACAGACTGACAGTCAATGCGCAACATACCGGCCTTCCTGCCCTGCAGCCTGTAAAACAGTGTACTCGTGTTTGTGTGTCTGTGTTTGTGTGTGGATGTGTGAAATCTGGAACTGATTGTGCTTTGAAAAATGCGTAAATATTTCAGACACAGAGAAACATGTAATGCAAAACAGGTGTGGACTTGGTTGGTAACATAAAATCTGTGGTACCAAACACTAAAAAACGTCTTTCGCTTCTTTTTCCTTCGGCCCTGACACGCCGCCGTCTCTGCTCTCTTTGTGTGTTTGTCCCGTCCAGCTGGCGGTCCTGAGGGCGGTGCCCAGGGGAATGTACGACGGCCCCGTGTCCGAGTTCTCCTTGTCCCGCGGTGGGACCCCCTCGGCCTCGGCGCGCACCTCCCCCACCAAGCAGCCCGTCAGAAACCTGCACCAGTCTGGATTTAGTCTAGCAGGTAACCCTGCACAATGCGGTGAGCCCAGCTTCTTAATACGAACCCCCACCACTCGGCCCCTCGGCCCCTCATCCGCTCGGTGGTCTGTGCCGATTCGGGCAGACGGTCGGAACGCGATCTGCCTTCGCGGGCCCCTTTTATCCGGACCTCGGCCTGTGAGGGACAACAGTCGTGTGTTTTCTTTGTAGACCTAGAGTTAACAGTTGGTTGTTGATGGTAACTCAATTGACATTTCTGATGAGCGTCTAAAAAAAAAGCTCAGTATTTTGGTGAAGTTCTGATTAATACACGTTGTACTAAGCAAATTGTGGTTATTATTTTGCACTACTCAACATTTTAATTCCTAACTGAGATCGGTCATTCTGTGTAATTACTCATCTGTAAGAAATTCACCTCATATTTCTCATATTTCTCCCACTGAATTACTCACATACAATATCTCAAGCCTCTCAACCAGAACTGCTGTTTTCACTCTTTAGAACACCGTGACATGAGCGCTGCTGTAAATCACGCTGGATTAGAATTTTGGCTGAAAGCCTAAAATGTACAGCTTACCAGATTCCAGTCCAGGCATCTGTGCATTGGTTTATTAAGAAAGCCCATCTTATGTTAGAGTTATGTATTCACATTCCACATCTGTTCCATTGTGCAGATCTGCTGAGTGACAGTCTTGTTATTGCTCGCATGGATGGCGATGGACCAGCTTTTGATTTGAACAAATGTGAGAAATTGCTTTTGTCAGGCTGCCAAACAGTAACAACTTTGTGCACACGGTAAAACCTCAAAACGGATGAACGGCGTTTGTTTCCATCTCTGACGGTGAATGTGTCCGTGTCCGGACTTTTGGCTTTAATGAGAAACACGTGTTTACAAGCGCAGGTCATGTGTGATACCTCATCGATTAAAAACGACGGTGACCTCCGCCGGAAAGAATTTACACGTCTAATTACACGAATCTGGAGTGAGGCTGCTCTCGGTCTGCCAGACTTCTTCAGGATTCTGTGTGTTTTCTTGTGCATGCACGTATGTCAGAAGGAGTCAATCTATTTAGGTTTTTCCAGGGCCACCACCTGCAGAGTGGATTCACTCTGTTGTTTGCTTAGATACTGTGTATCACAGGCTGACATCATTCAACTTTCCATTTATGTACCGGCTGTTCGTTTGTTGCAGCAGAGGTCTTGGCTCATCCTTCGGAAACAGTGTGCTTCAAACCGTAGCTTCTTCTGATAATGTGTCAGTAGCACTCAGCTCACATGCGCACACATTTACTGATGAACATGCAGATGGGGACATTAATACAAGTTCATGGAGGCTAGTATTATAAAAGTGTGTCTATGGAAATCCATGTCTTTTAACCTTGTTCTCTACAAATAAAAGATAATAGTGGGGAACTTGAATTGAAAACCATGAATTTTGAATTTCAAATCATACCGTAGCATCTGAAGCAATTTTTCTTTTGAGTCTATTTGTCCGATATCCTACAGTTTTTTAAAAGCATCCCCGTTTTTCAATCGGCCTTTTTCTCCACCCTCGTTCTTTCTTCCGACTGCCTCGCGAGCTCTTCGCCTTTTTCCAAGTGACCCGCTTCAATCTTTCTCTCCTCTGCTCTCGTTCCAGGACCCCCCATCACCCCAGATGACATCCCCATCAGGCCTGCTGGCCGGCGTATCGTAGTGCCCCCTGGTGGTCGTTCCAACATCACGTCCCTCAGTTAAACAGCGGCGCTGACGAGGGGATGCATCCAGAAAACGACAGCAGCCAGAGTGCAGGACGGAGGGTGGGAGGGAGGAGCAGATGCAGAGGACCACGATTAGTTAAAAGAGCAAAACACTGAATCCTCACGCCTTACCTGTCACAACGCTACACCTGGCTCAGATGAGAACAGCATCTCTTTTCCTGGGGAGTTTGTATTAACGTGGTTGAGAATTGCCACCAAAAGGTACCACCAAAGCACAACACACACGACCCGGTCTTTAGCCTCACTTCTTCTTGGCAAGTAAAAAGCAGTAAAAAACAAACAAACACGTTCACTGTGTTATTTGGCAACGAGAAACTACACCAGTAAAACAGCTCACCATCAAATTCACCAGAATACAAACAAACTCGGCTCTCAAAGGAAAACGGATGCTGCCGTTCTCAGAATGACGCTGTGGTTCTTTCACCCTGTTTGGCTGTCAATGTCACTCCCTTTTCAGTAGCCTGCTTCCTCCATAGTCTGCAACACTAGGTCCCACATTAGCCATGTTTTATCGTGCAGTACCACTGATTAGCTCTAGATGGCATTGTACATACGGTAGATGTAATGTAGCTTTGTGAATGATGTTCGTCGCAATCTGTTTGCGTTTACCGGAAAAAGGGAAAGGTATTTATCAAATCTCAGGAGCAGGAGCGCTGTTGGTCATGGAACAACGTGGGTGACCCCCCACCACCTCCCCCTCTCCTCTCCTCTGAGATGCTTGATAAATACCATCCCCGTGTTGTATCGATTGAATAATTGTTGATGTTAATAATGGAAGACAGCCACATGAATAGAAAGGGTTTTAGCATTCTTCATCTCCGAAGGTTTTGTTTTTACTGCCCGCACTCCATCACGGCTGTGGTGAACGTTGTAAGAAACCGTCCTTTGCATTTGCTTCTAGCTTATTGGCTGCTCTTGTCATCCTGAAAACATCTTGAAAACAAGATAAGGAAAATAAAAAGATTAACAAAAAAAAAAAAAAAAAAGTTCACAAGAAGTAAAAAAAAAAAAAAAAAAACAGTCCCTTGAAGCTCAGCTATAACTTTTAATGACGAGCTTTAGAATTGAGGGCAATGAAGAAAACCAGATGCAATTAAATGAACAAGCGACAAACACCTGCTTTCAGATAACAGCACTTCACCTCTTGCTTTACTTTTTCATCCCTGATGAACTGGGCTCTTGTTTCCATACGAGAGGAAGACCATCATTCCCTTGTGATCCCCTCACGGCCCTCTCATGAAATTCTGACCGACACTAATTCAACAGCCTGAACGCGACGTTAGTCTACATGAAGCACTCTGGACCTGATGGTTTTGAGGGGAGTTTGGAGCTCTTTGTGTGTCTGTTTGCTGGCAAGGCCGAGGATTGCGGTGCAGTCAGGGAAGCTTTTATTTGTTTGCTGTCCCACTGCCGGGGGAAGGAGATGGCGTTTTTATTTGCGGTGGGGCAGTCTGAGGCAGGCACGAATGCTGTATTTATGTTAGTTTTACAACCTTTTGTTATTGTTTTTATGCTGTTTCTTTTTTACTGTTTTGTCAAAACCCAGAGATGGCAGGTAAAAAAAATAAGGTGTGTTGTGGAGGAATGATTTGTTTCCTGAATAAACATGAGTTGCAACTGACTTGATTTGTATTTCATTTTTCTTATTATGGTCTTAATTAGGAGAAATAATTGTAAGCTTACAGTGAGTGTTGATTGAAATGCTGCATATTCTTTCTAGTTACATTAGCATTCCATTCACATTTTAGATTTACAAAAAGGCTTTATCACGTTAATTTGGTTAATTAATTAATTTTTTCATTTGTGCAAATTATTCTTATATATGCAGAAGCAGCCAAGACATTTATTTTAAACTCTATATGCAGTATTTTCAACACATCCAGGCAGATGAGCTTTACATGTCGAGTGTCTTGGTACTTTGTATTAAACACCATTACTCATTTTCCAATAAACCAGTATTGCTTAAAACCATTTCATGGACGTGACTGAATAGTATCTAAATACATGTAGCCCACTAAAAAAGGATGCTTAATGCCTAAACCCACTAAATAAGCAGTAAGTATAGAATGCTCCAATTCTGATGCAATCCACGACCTGGCCACTAGACGGCAGCACAGAGCAACACTACGCAGAAGAAAACCTCCACTCAAATAGCATTATTGTTTTGATGTTTCAGGAGGAGTTAAACTTGAAGGTCAATTCTAACCATAGACTAACACCACATTTTCTAGTGCTATAGGTTTAGACTACTTAGTCGTCTGGTAATTTGCGTTGCCAACATTGCGGGGAGCAATGCTAAAAGAAGAAAAACTATAATAAGAACCTGCAGAGAGGATTAAACATGAAGCTATGAATGCACATCAGTGCACCGCGCACGAATGCGCATAAGCACACAAACAGCTGCTTGGGTGAATGTCAAGAGGCCGGCAGGCCGTAAAGATAAGGCCCATCTCTTCCCTTGCTTTAGGCATAACCATTAGGGCGGTTCCCTGCATCCTTTCTCCAGCCCATCACGGATGCCAATGGAACTGGTTGGTAAGGTGAGCGCACATCGGAAAAACAATAAATCACATAAATGACACGTAAAGTGTTTAGCCCCAGTGTGTTGTCGTAGTTACACACACACACACACACACACACACACTCAACCTTGCTGTGCGGACAACACTGCAGCAAGGTCCCTCGTGCGTTGTTCAATGGTGAGTAAAGGTCCAATGACATCATAGCAATCACGCCAAGTGGCCGATCGTAAAAATGCAGAAGAGGTTTGGAACAAGAGATGAGCCAGCAAACTGGGGAGGTTTGTGCTGTGATTGTTAGTGTTAGTAGGTAGGCAACAAAAGAAGAAATTCCGGGGAGGATAATGTGTATTAGTTGTGATCAAGTCCTTCTCAAATATAACAGTGTGTGAGAGAGAGAGAGAGAGACAGAGAGCCGATAACAATATATTTTGAACACTCAATTCAATTTTCCTGAGGGTTTCCACAGAGCACATTGGGGAAGCATTGGAAATCCCCCTCATGTCTCCCATCGATGTGCAGCTTAAGCTAAGAGACGGGGGCCGTGTCTTCTAGATGATCTCGGGAAGTAGTGGACGCAAATCTGTCAACTGTGTGTGTGTGTGTGTGTGTGTGTGTGTGTGTGAGCATATCAGCATCATCACAAAAGCATCTCTGCTGCTGAGGGCGCGTTATCAGGGAGAGCGCTGGGACACGTTGGAAAAAGAGATAGCGGGTGAAGTATTTTTGCCAAATCAGACCTGATTTGTAGGAAGATAAACAGCGGCCATCGAAGTTTCCGTCTCCATTTGTCTCGTATTATTCGAAATGTGTTCGTTTCGCTCATCCTTGTGGCCCAGTCATAACTTTACATATTATTTTTCTATATAGCCATGGGTGTCTATACTGAGACCATCTGGCTCTGTGTGAATAACAGCACTACATGTCCGTTGACATCGGGGGGCAGCACAATGCTGAGGAGAGCAGGAGCGACACACAAGCAAAATACAGATCACAAATGCAAGTATTAGTTCGGCTTATTTTTAATCCTTCCACGTTTCTGATTTTGCTTAAATAATTTTATTCCCATTTTACTTATAATGCTTAGCCAATAAAATATGGTCATTCAGAAAGACGTGAAGTGAAATAAAGCACAACGCGGTGTCGGATTGGTTCAGAGAAAGAAAGTCATTTTTTTAAGGCACACCTTAATAGTTTGCAACTCCATCACATTTCAATACAATAAACACAAAGTGACAACTGAAGGACAACAAAACCTTAATTGGAATGAACTTCACATGTGTGGAACAAACCGGTTTCACGGCTTACGTTTTTAAAGTCGGGGTGTTTTGTTGAAGAAATGTTATTACCTGGGTAAATATACTATTTGTCGAGTATTATTCAAATATTCACTTTTTGAATCGTCCACATCAGATGTTTATGTCACGATAAACTCAACTCCTCTGGTACCTGTTATATGTGGACAAAGTAAGTAACACAATTACCATTTGAGTGTATCCCGGCTCACTCCACCTGTTAAACTAGCCCTCTACATCCCATAACCTACACAGGGAACCACTTTTGGATCAGTAAATTTACATCAATGACAACAACAACAACAACAACAACAACATCAACAACAACACAAAGTTGTACCAACTTCCAATAGAAAAGTGCCAACAGTAACAATCGATTTTAAATATTATAACAAGTGTCGCAGACTTTGAAGGATCGAGTTAAGCTTGAGGTCAGTAGGATGACCAGACGTTAGTGGAGAGAACATTTACTTACTGATTGTGGAAAAAGCTCCGGTTTCAGATTGACGGGTCGAGCCGTGTGCCATTTCTACGTCGTAAGGCATCCCTCTGAGGCTTCAGAGGCAGGTGTGGTTTCTTAGACATATAGTTTCAGACAGAGTACATTTTAAATCGTATGAACAAAGGCGCAATGTCTGGCCTGGTGTTAATTTGCTTAATTTGTGTTTTCTTGTAAACAACCGGGAATGTGAACATCGATAGTAAGATTCCTCCTCGCCGTGTTATCCAGCTGGGGCTAAATTAACTGTTCAATACCGTCTGCACAAGAACGTTTTCCCAGAATGTATCACCCTACGGGGGCATTTCATATTGAATAGAAATGTACTGTATAGACATGTGGCACATGTAATTGGTTATTGGTTTGTATTCAATACAAAAGAAGGAAGGGCACAAACATTATTGGACAGAAACAAATTCAAACGCATACAGCAACTGAAAATAAACCTTATCTAGGACTCAGCTTAATCCTTATCTATAAAAACATCCCTAAGGGAATTAGTGTTCACTCACAGCTTTGGATTTTTTTAGTCTCTCTGTGCATAAATGCTGCAGTTGATGAGGAAGCATGTGCAAAGCAAGATTCAGTGCAAAACATATAACACCTACCGTCAACCTATTTCTACATTTTCATGGCTTTATAAGTCTATCGAAGGACCCCGCTGGTCATACGCAGCCTGATCAGTAATGTTCTTTTTTCACCCCGAGCTTTCCGCCACACCTGGTGGGCTTAACGTCAGCGACTTCATAAAACGTCCAAGGTCGAGGATGAATCCTCAAGGTTAACCGTAAAAACATTTTGAGCCAAATGCATTTCAAATTTAGTTTTGACTCAATAGTAACTAGGAGCATTTAGAAGGAAAATTAAAACTCGCACCCTGGGACATTGCACAAAATGCCTTTGATAGCCTGACTAGCTAAGCTAAGCATAATGACCGCTACAACCATGGATCTGCTGCTATAATAAAGTGAGCCATTCATGCCCAAGCCTACAGTTCAGCTCTTCATTTTCTATCTGAGAGGAAGCTGTGGTTGCGCTCTTAAAAATAAAAAAAGACCTCAATACACCTTTATTAACCTCTCCGATTGAACGCGTCGTACTCTTAGTCTCGTGCTCAAGTCCGCCATCACGTCGGGTCCATTTCCGTCGCACTGGAGAACCACTGTCGTGTTGAAATAACTGGAACCAACCGAATGCGCCGACTGAGAACAGTCATCCGAGTGTCCCGCCCGAGTCAGCGGCAGCACGTGGGCGCAACGCACCGACAACCACGTCACCCATTATCAGTGAAACAGCCGAGCAGGTGGGGCATTGTCTCCTCCTCGTTTTTTGGAAAGGGGGGGGTTGACCTCCTTTCCAATTCAGCTCGCCGCCCAGAGTGGAGGCCGAGCGGACCGCTGAGCACCGGAGTGATGTAGACGAGTGTGACACCAGTGACACTCTGCTGAGAGTCGTCCTTCTTTTGCGACGGCAAAGCGCGAAAAAAAAAAAAAGCCTCGGCCTTGCATGGCTTCTCCTCAAGGAGTCCATTACGCTGGCGCACATCTGCAGATCTGGATGTGTTGTTGTTTTGGGGGGAAGGAACATGAGAGATGAGTGCCTGTGCCGACAGGAGGGTGTGTGTCGTTGTGTGAACTGCTGATCTACAAGCTGTGGGCAGGTGCAAGTGGTAAGGGGGATTAGGTTTGGGGTCACGGCGCGCTATCCTGATAAGTATGCAGCCGGTTCGACGTTGTTGTTCTGGCCGTCCTCGATCGCCTTGTTCTTCTCGCTCGTGGACAGCTCAGAGGAGACCGCCGAGTCCACCGCTCTCTTTGATCTGTTGAGTAAAGAACATCGTCGTTAGGACGTAACTTTAGCCTGTGATGGCTACAGAATAGTAGTTTGGGTTTTTGTTATCATTTTTAACTTTACCATAGACTTGTAATGGCCAAAGTTAGCCATTTTTACAGATATTTCAAAATGTACTGTGACTTTTGGACTTTTTTTACTTTAAAAAATAGGCCTGGCTGCTGTCGAGACGCCGTTTTGCAGGTTTCTTACTTTTCTCTGTTGAAGACGATGAAGTCTCTGTGGACATTATCCAATCTCTGCTGCAGCTGACCGTTCTGCAGGGGAGACAACAAGACACAGAACTTCATAAACTCAGCTGCTGGCAATCCCCGCAAAGCAACAACAAAATCTTCAGTCCTTATTAATCCCATCGATGTGCACACAGCCGTTTAGGTGTCACTGGTCGGAGACTTGCAGCAGACCGCACTCACAACTCTCCTCACGTACCTTGACCTGACTTCAGAGGACACTTGTGGTCTGATGTCCCCACCTGCTCTCTGCGCACTCATGCATATTTTTCCCCACTTAATCACGTTCGAAAATCCGGCTCTCTCATGCCGGACTGTCGTCACACGCCTGTGTAGTGTATACAGAGACAAGTGGACAGGTGCTCTGTCACTGTCCCTGGGAGGCAGTGACGAGTGAGATCATAGAGATACGTCACTATTAGTGCGCTGCACTGTGCGTGTCTCTGCCTCGGAGACAGACCAGCAGAGACATAAAACCAGAACATGGAGCAAAGGAGCAGAAGGCTTTGTTCATTTCCTTGTGCAGATGATGATTGTTTCGACCAATATTACCTCTGTGTGCATTATCTAGGCTCAATGAAATTCAGTTTACATAATGCTTCTCCAGAACGACTCTGCTGAGGTTAGTGCATCCGAGGACATGCTCCTAATCCTCTCAAAAGCCGTTTCCCCCCCAAAACACCCCCCACCCCCCCAGTCGCGTCCAGGTTCACTGAAAACCCCCTGCAGGAGAGACATGTTTGGCTCCCTGCCCGGAGCAGTCAGTCCCACAGCCCAGCAGAGAGGCTCTGTGCGCAGGTGCCGTCGCAGCGAGGCAGCCGCCACTCGCAGACCAAAAGCCATCAACTAAATTACGGCAGGGAACCAAGAGGGAGCGCCGCCGCGCGTGTGTGTGTGTATGTGTGTCCATGTGAAAAGTGAAAGAGGAGGGATGAAGGAGTACAGTCTGCATTATGTCATTATCTCGCATGCGTGCAGCAGCAAGTCGGTTTTCTGCGTTGAGGGACCCTTTCACAGCAGGAAAACGACAAATCGTCAACATAACTGCAAAGACACCAATCATCCAGCCGGAGCCTGAGAACACAGGGTGTGTTGGTGTGCGGGTGATGATGCAGAATACTGAGAGGACAAAGAAGCAAACAGGCAGCGAGAGAAAAAGGGAGGAACACTGCGTATAATTTGGTGAAGTTCAGCGATGTATGTGACAGAGGAGGCGCTGAGTGTGATGGAGGGTTTCTCATTTCACAATGACATGTCCTTACATCTCAAGGCTTGATCAAACCTGACAATAAAAGCACCACATTTGCATAAACCTTTCCCCCAGTTGATTTAGTTAGCAGATCTTCTGGCGTCGCTGTTTTTAATCGTGTTTCAAAAATCGAGGGAACAGACTTTGTTGTTTGCAGCAATCACAGGTTGAACAATAGGCACTTCTGACTAAAGTGAAACTCTTACTGGCCTTGGAGAGAGAAAAGGAACATTTACTCGAGGCAATGCATCACCGACTCTCTCTGCCGCCCCCCTCTCTCTTTTCTTATTTGTTGCTTTTAAAAAGGCAGTTCAGAAGCTAATTGCTTATATTAAACTTTCAACTTAATGAGACAAACCATCAGGGAGCCACACTGGAAGAAGAAAGTACAAGTGTGCACTAAATTATAATACATTGACTCAATTTGCTCTATTATAGAAAGTACAAGATACATCTTATGCATTTATCACGCTGTTTTCAGACCATTGTTGTACGCAACATTTTAAAGCAGATTTCAGTAAGAGAAATATTGCAAAGAGTAATTATCCTTAGTTTTTTTACCCCAATGGGAATATTGAAAAAATGTTCTTAGGAGGAGCGCTCCTGTCCACATAATTAAAACAGCATCATTTTCAGTTGCCGTGCCATTTAGTTTAAAATCTACAACGAGTGCGCTACAGCTGTTTAAAGGCTTCTGAAGGTATTCCTGCATGAAGACGAGCTCTGACTGGTGTCTAGTGTCACACGGAGATGCGTCCTCTTGATTTAAGTGGCCACCTGGAACCAGCAACAAGCCAGTGGGACACCAGCAGAAACCTAGTCTATTAGAGACTTTACAGATGTTTCACAAGCGCATGGAGGAAGCCGAGTGTGAAATAACAATAAATCGGAGTGCTAGCGAGGGCTATTTGGGCGACAGGTGAAAAAGATTGCAAAATGTAAACCGTAAATCAATGTATCATGTTCTCAAATTGAAAGAACGTAATCCTTGAATGAAGTGAGGGAAAAGAGCTCTGTTGCTAGCAGACAGAATGGCTGAAGGACGTTTGTTTTCCAGGGAAAGACGATGTGGGGAAGAGATGTGTTTGTGTGACGGGAGGCCAACCATTTATTTTGTCCTCACAGCTCAATTCCAATTTCCTGTTGCTTATTATCAGTGATTCGATTGAGCTAATTCTTTGCTGCATCATGAGCGCAGCGGGAGCACCGAGGCAGGGAGATAAAAGAAGAAGAGAAACGTATCCGTGCGTGTGGGACGACCGATAGTGACACGTAAACGGCATCGTCGAAAGGGTGCGATGACAAGGGGAGAGAAATAATGTTGGACTGGAGAGGAGGAATATGCTAAAAGAATACAGAGCAGCCTCGCGGTAATGAGTGAGAAGCTGGCCGGGGCAGCATTAAGCCAACGGGCTCACTTCATTCAAAATTGATCTGCTGTGCTTCGGGAATGCTTCACAAACCATCTCCCTCTCTGCTTCATGGACACACACACACACACGCGCACACATAAAGATTCAAGCGTTCTTATGTGCATCCATCACAAGTGGCCCCAGTGGTCCCTCGTAAATGGATATGGAAATGGCCTTGCACAAAAGCAAACCGATATTTATAGAGCTAATAGAGGTATTTATAAAGCTAAATATTCTCCCTGTCAGAAAGGCCGATAGTTTGTTTGTCCTTTTTTTGGTTGAGTGCGGATGTCCCCGTGATCTTGTCCCCGCTTCCTCGTTATCTTGTACCTGCTCGCTCTGAGGCATTTTTAGTACTATAGTTAATTAAAAGTTAGTTTGAAAACATCTGTAAAAGTGATGCTGAGGTTTTGGGCAAAGGTTTAAAAGGGGAGAACAGATTACTGAGAGTGTGTTTTTGAATGTTAAGCTGCCAAATTGGTCGGGCTCTATAAGGGGACTAAACCATCTCATTAAAAAAAGATTCCTTAATCCTTTGTAATCTCTTCAAGACAGTTCATAAATAAAATCGTAACCATTATTGCTACTTACTTTTTATAAACCTCACTGATCTGAAATAAATATAGAATGCGTTTAAAACCATTTCGAAGTTGCATTCTCCATTTTCCTGTGAAAGAATAGTTCTAGCCCTAGTTTGTGCTGCATTAATCTAATCTAATTTAATCAGGAGATGCAAACCATTCACTGTCACATCCTCTGTGGCCATTCACACTTTTTACTGAAAGGCTACTAACATTATTCCATTTGTCTGAATTACATTACAGGTCATTTAGCTGACGCTTTTATCCAAAGCAACTTACATGGCTTTTAACATTTTTGCCCAGGAATCAATTAGGGCTTAGGTGTCTTGCTCAGGGACACTGTGACATGGAGCAGCCGAACTGGCTCGAACAGTTCGAACTGCCAACATTGCGGTTCCCTGACGCACCCTCTCTACCCCCCTGCGTCACATCGACCCATGAATGAATGAATGAATGAATGAATGGGCCAAAGAGTTACAAAGGCAGCAGCCTGTGTGCACAGGGAGATAGCGCTGATATATGCACAGGTCTCCAAAAGCAGCCGTCAGCTTTCATTTAAACATGGCGCACTTTGGGCAAGCGCTCACTTCTTATTTTAAGCCGGCAAAGTGTGTGCTGCAGACTCAGGACCCAACAAATTGTTTCCCTCCTATTAGAAAAGAGTCCCATAGAATAGTGGGAGACAGTCCAAACCTATTAACTTTGTAATGACATTGGTTGTGTGTGTGTGTGTGTGTGTGTGTGCGTGTGCACAATAAGCTATGTTATGCATATACAAACGGAGTTATTGTTGGACTCTGACCAGACAGAGCGCATCCATTACTGGTAGGAGGAGCACATGAATGAAAACATGACCTCTAGTAAAAAGAAAAATGGAGAGAATCCTAGAAATACAATGCTGTGGTTTGTCCTTTTTATTTTGATAAACGCACCTTATTGTTGGTTTTAAAGGCGTGTCCCTAAATTCTTTCTCGTGGCAGGAGCATGTTTCTACGGTTCTCCCTCCCACACCGCTCCACTTGCTCTTTGACCTCTAAGGCGGCCCAGCAGCAAACGTGTCAAATACTACGTCCCGTATTCTGTATTTGAATGTATTTGTGCACGAAAGTCAAGTGCTGTCAAAAACAGCAGCGTAGTCAGCTGTGATGAAGGAAGATCCTCCCACGACTCACCTGACCAGCTGATCAAATTAACCTTTCAGTGATTTCCTCTCTGTCTTTTCATGAACACCCAGAGGACGAGAGCTGATTTATGGAGATGGATCGTCAGAGTAAAATAATGGAGCCAGAGTCGGGGCTGCAGGTGATTGCTTTCCTCGCCTTCCCCGTGCACTCGTCAGACAGACGGACCATTCATTCTGCTCAAGGTGAGGGAGGAGACAGCTCTAAAAATGTGCCCTCAATATTCTCAATAGCTCAGTGGACACATTTAATAGACAAACTGAGGGGAAATGTGTTCCCTTTTAAATAAGCCGGATGGAACCGTCGGCCATCTTTCTGCGAGGAACAATGACACACAGGGAGAGACACTTGGTCGATTAATGAAGGTTTTTTTACCTGTGGAGACCCGTCAGATCCCTGCTCCTTGTTTTTTCTTGCGAGCCGTTTCTTCTTCTTGTGAAGTGGTTTGGACTCCAGGATCATTTCCTCCAGCTCAAATGTGGGGTCACAGTTTAGTCTCCGCCTCTATATAGAGATAAATGATCGTTTCTTCAAAACCATTGCTTCTGAAAAAGAAAAATCTCCTGAACAGCACATTACAACTGTGTATCACTTGCTATCTTCTAATTGTGGCATGTGTCTTTGCCTACATTGAGAGGAAAAACTGTGGTGGATCAAACTCAAACAATGCTCAGGGGTCAAATCGCAGAAATCCGATAAAAACAAAGCAGACTGCATCCTGGGAAGTTAGGAAATGAGACATAAAGGTTTGAGTTCTCTCTTCCTGTGTAGATATTAGCAGTCTATAAGGCACAGAGGATACGCCTATAATTAGATGGAGACACACTGTCAATTCCGCATCGATCCTCTGTGCTGTTTTGCCAGCGCTGCCCGCTGGGGAAACCTGCTGCTCTGCAGGCGCAGAAGACTTTAGCGTTTGAGAAAATCATCGAGTCATCTTTGCACTTCCAGTCATTATTCTGCCCGAGCGCCGGCACAAAGGACTTAAAGTCGTTGTCACCTTGCTTTACTAAAACTATAAGAGCCGTCTTTAGGGCGAAAACATAAATAATACATGTCAAAAAATTCTCCAGCTCAAGCATCCAATTTGTGAAAGTATTCTTTTAACCACAAGGTGGACAGAAGCGAGTCACTCGGCCAACAATATCTTCCCCGAAATGTTCCGGAACCCCCCCTGCAGGGCTCTATGGCCACATACACACCCGCCACCACGTCTGTCTCTGCAGCTGGGTGTCCGAGTCTCTCAGTGGGAGATCCCGCTCAGCCCAGCAGGGGGTGGTGTCTACAGACCCACTAGAACGGATCAGATAAGGAGGAGGTAGTTCAGACCCCCCCCTCTCTGCACCGTAGTCACCTTGAGGGGACGTGCCGCTATGTGAATAGGTGTGAGAGAATAATAGAAGGAAGAGGAGTTTCAGTGATTGATGCCATTTTGCTGTAGATGTGAGGAAATGGCGACGTCATACATCATAATGTATCCACTGATGGTCACTGAGAGCTTCATTTCTTTCCCTAATGTCAGAACGGAAGAGCGATTCTATTCAGAGCATTTTGTTGGGCAGCACACCGAGGCAGGGCTCAGTTTATCTTGAATACTCACATTGGGAATAAAGCCCGGTGGAAGCTGTTTGCTGAGAACAGCGTCCCAGTTGACAGGTGACATGTAGTCCAGATCCTGCAGCTCTGCTAGACACGAAATGCGCTTCTGGACATTTATGCACAGCAGCTGAGAGGGACAAAAGAATCAGAGTAAGAATAATTGTCCATGGGGAGGCACGGCTTGAAAGGTGATGTCCCGCCGAGACGGGAGCACATGTTTGCCCCGAAGTATGTGTCTCAGAATGAGGACACGGGGACAGAGGGGCTGGAGGTGGACGGACATTGAGGAGGAGGTGTGGATTGGAAACAGAAAAAACGACGTACAGGGAGGAATCAAATGGTGATTAGTGGTTGTGAACTGTGAAGGACAAATAAATTGAGCATGGAATACTCCCCTTACATTCTCACTTTCTATACATCTCTCTCTCTCTCTTTCTCTCTCTCCCACACATTTACACATGCGACTAGAATGCCAATGATGCTCGAGGAGTCTGAGCACGAAGCAATGCAACAGTTTGACTGCAGCGGATCGCTGGCAAGACAAAAAAAACCCCCAAAATGCTACAGTGACGGTGCATCTGCTGGCTTTGTAAGTGTCACAAGGATAACAGTCCTTCTTAATTTGAATCGAGAACAGACTGATCAAATAATAATAAGCAAGTTGCATTAAATGAGAATTGCTTTTACAACGTGAGTCACAACACAACAACTCCTGTTTTTTGAATACCATTCAATATGCGGACATCGTGAAATGAGGCGCTGGTGTCGCAGGAAATTAGAAGCAACACCAATTCGTGAAAAAGATCCTACCGGGGAAACTGGTATGATGTTGGCAGTTTGCTAGTGGGGTAATTGGCAAGCGTAGGTTTAGTATAATGTGTGGTGGACCTAATTCAAAGACACATCTGTTGTCCAATGTCACCCTCTCCCCCCAGCACACAGATGACAGAGGATTGGCACCCGCTACACATTCCCAGCGGCCGGTCTCTCCCGATCCGACTGCTCGTGTTCTGGTTTTGGTTTGCTGAGTACAGCGGTGAGAGGTGCGGCGTAGCTGGTGTGGTGAATTCAGTACGCGTCCACGTGCTAACCTTTCTGAGTAGAGACTTCATCTCCAAAGACCAGGCTGCCGGGTAGCTGGGGTGGACCTTGTGGAAGGTCTGGAGGATCTCATTAGCAGGTGTACAGGATCTCATCACATAAGGTCTCTGAAAGGAGGAGAAGAGGAGAGCACGTTGCAGAGGAGTCGTATCCATCGCCATGCGCTGCCTGGGGGAGTTGCTTTGATAAAGTATTTGTTTCTAAGCTACTTCTTCTTCCTCTCTCTTCTGCTCCCCTTCTGTGAACCCATTTCCTGCAC
The DNA here is from genome assembly GCF_964276395.1 of Gasterosteus aculeatus. Lineage (NCBI taxonomy): Eukaryota > Metazoa > Chordata > Actinopteri > Perciformes > Gasterosteidae > Gasterosteus > Gasterosteus aculeatus. Next base: position 27,738,495 of record NC_135694.1, on the reverse strand, counting down.
TGATCACAAAAAATGATAGAGGAAGCAGAAAATGAGGAACTATTCCCAAAAGCACTTATGCCCGTTTCCTTTCAGCACCACTGAGCTTGCAGTGACTCAGAAAACAAGGGCAAGCTCGTTGACCGTTCTTCACACCAATCCTGCTCCACCCTCCGGTGGTTGTGGGGGGGAGGGGAGGGTGGATGGTAAGAGACACTCGACTTGGAGAACGACACAGCGAGCCAACACAGCTGGATGAGGCTGATTTGAGGTGAACAACTGGCCCCGTTACGGCTTGATTAGATGATTCTTCAGAGGGGCTTTGACGGAAAGACTGATGCGTGATGTCAGTTACGTTCCCCACACAGGGCACACGTAAGGTGTCGGCTAAGACAGTCATAGGTTATTTTACAGTCAGATTTTCAGGTGAGAGAAGGCAGAAAGTGTTCCAATACATTTGTACAACTTTGGAAATGTATGTCGTGGTGTCACGAGGCATTCTTTTTAGATAATAAAATAAGATAAAGTATAGGATGACTTTTGTAGTAGTGAAACCGCTGAAGAGGGAACGGTGCACCTGAAAGCCCCTCGGAGAGAGAGGCGGGGAAATAAAATGACATTTCAAGGGGCATGTGAGGGCGACGGGCAGAGAAGAGGAGTTTAGGAGAGAGTTTGTAGAAGATGCAGATTAAACAGGAACTAACAAAAACGTCCATGTCCCCCTAAATGGATTCTGGGTGAGTCTGCTCAGCAGTTTCCTACCTGAATGACTGAAGCTTAAGAGGTATGAGAGAAGACTTCAGGTAAATGGTGCTTTGAGCTCAAAAAACAGGACAGAACGTGAGATAAAGTTTGAGCTCTAAATATATTCCAGTGGGAGTACGACGTAAGTGGGTCAGAATTTGTTTTAAAGAGCAAAATTGATAGTTCGTAGGTAAAATAACTGAACAGTTTCATGGAGAAAGGTGAGAGGAGGGTATTGAGATGCCTACATAGATAAATAGAAATGATATCAGGAACTCTACATGCCAGCTCCAGATCAGTTTCAGGTGTTTTGGGTCCTTCTCAGTGTAGACAGAGGTTATTGTAGTTTGTGTAACCATCCCCCTGAAATATGAGAGTAGGAACTCTGCAGCTGCAGTTAGTTTGAAGGTCCGGCCTTATTTATAACCAAGATTCCATGACATGAGGATTAAACTTCTCCAGATGGGACCGGCGTGCAATTAAAGTAAGTATTTAACAAAATCTATTAGAAAAAAATCTATTCCAATTATGTGACTCTTGAAATAACTCATTCTATTTGCTCATTCTGCAGCAGCCATTCGTCTCACACCGCGACTAAACATTTAGGCATCTTTCTCAGTAAGGTCAGCTTACCCCCCTCCCACCCCCCCCACACACACCTCCATCCCCCCTTGGTTTTGTGATGGCCGAGGTCTCGCTGTATGTCTTCTTTAGGAAGTACCCACCCAAGTGAAGTGTGCCAGACGGCCAGATGTAATCGCACAATCGATGAAGAAAGGTAGAGTCACCTGTCCTCTGAGCAGCTCGTACGCTGTGATGCCCAGCGACCACCAGTCGACAGAGAAGGAGTAGCCCGGGTGGGACCCCTCGAAGGTTTGGAACAGCTCAGGAGCTGACACATAGAAGGTGTGACACAACACAATCAAATATACACACACACACAGGTGTGGGATGATAATAGATTTAGAATAGATTTGCTTTGGTGTTTGTGTGTTATTGATCCCTTTTCCTCGTTTTGCTTTGTGGACATTTAGTTTATTTTAACTATTGGCCTTTAAAGTCGTGTCTATTTTGTCATTTAGACTCTTTTAATACGCCGATGTTCCACAATGGCTTTATTCAAACATAGTTGCAAAAAAAAAGCTGAATCCGGAGGGATTTTAAAACCTACTTTGCACTTGAAGCCTTAATTAATGACCATCAGCACTGCGTGGGACCCGCGTTCCCTCCTCTCACAGCACATGGCCTCAGGAATTTTCTCTTCCACTTTATCACTCATTAAATGCATTTGGCATTGAGTACTGAAGATGTTGGAAGGGCTATTGGAACGTTAGCAGGTTTGACCTTGGGTGCTTCTGTAGATATGAGACTAACTTTAGTCTAGCTGTTAGATTTACAGCTAATGTTGCATGTCTGAAGGAAGCTTGTGAGACGGTATAACGCATGTTGTGTATGTTACTTCTAAATGTCTCTACAGACCAGCTTGAGCTCATAAAGTGGTTGTTGGGGTTGTGGGAGAAATAGAGTCTACTATTCTTGCCGGAGGCGATTCATTATCGGGATCAATAATTTGGAGCGAGTGTAGAATCAGAATGTGTCTGTTATGAATATTTCACCAAAGTGGTTTTCAAATCAAATCAAAGATTCCGTCATTCATCACTTCTGTCTACGTGAGACATAATCTACAGCTAACACCACGGCGTACTCACCACATAAGATCATTCTGCACCACGAGCACACACTAAGTAAAAAGCAGTGGCACGCACACATGCACAAAAAACACACAACCGCACGGCGGCCTCGTTATTCACATCCCCCATGAAAATCCCGTTAAGCTCCTATCTGATCTCCCAGGAACTGGATCCTCATCGACCTGACCGCTACTGGACTACAGAGCCACGAGGAGGGCAGAAAACAAAAGGATGAATGCTGTTTTTCCTTCTTTAAAACACCTCTCTCAGGTTTTTGGACTCATGCACATACTTTTGTTGAACTATTACGCACACATTTTGACAAAGAAAAGGTTTTAACGTCTCGATATATTATAAATGTTAAGTATTAAAGGTTCAGCAAAGTAATACCTTTTATTGGTCAATAGCCGCCCACTTATTTGTACCTGAATCCTTTTCCTGGCCGGTTATTAATATCAACAAATGTCAAACTGTGAACTTGGCTTCAGGGCATTAACTGTTGAAATGCGTTTTCTCTCAATTGCTGCCTTGTTCAGGAGATTTACAGGTTTGTACAGAAATGATTTCCAGTGTTGTTTTTTCCTGTATTTTCTTTATGTGCCTTAATACATATTTAATTCCATAACAAATCATTCCATTTCCCTTATCAATCTTAATCATTTCTAGATGTGTTTTTATGTGAGAATCGGTATTTGTACCATGTGCTGGGTGTGTTGGCACTTGTCTCCTCTAATGTGTCCCGCAGGCAGGGCTTACCAAAGTTAGTCTCTAATATCCCTTCAATGTCATGTGGAATTTGGATTAGCAAACGTAAGCAGGCTCAGTGGAGTTTTTATGAATAATGTCCCATCATTTCTCTAAATTAAAGATATTAGTTCACAGATGTTTCCCATATAGCTTGAACTTGATGTCCCTGGCATTAAAGTTTTCTGGTGAAGCATGCTCTCTTACCCATGTAGGGCTTGGTCCCAGCGATGGACGTCGCCTTCAGGTCCTCCTTCACAATGGCGGCGATGTTGAAGTCTGTCAGATGGACGTGTCCTGCAGAGCAGAGGGAAGATGTTGCCTCAAAGGGACACGGAGCATGCTCACTTGTGTGCGGCCCATCAATCCTACTGTCCATCAACATTAGCTTTTTTCCCTTTTCCAAGCACAGGGTACACGTAGCATGTATCCCTAATCCCATTTGATTAGACAACATAATAGAAATGATGCCTTGTCCTTTTTGCACGCTGACAATCAATGCATTGAGGACATTAAACGGTATTGAATGCAAATGGACTCCGGCTTTGTTGACGGAACAAAACACGTGTGTTGTGAGGGTTTAAGCGGCGACCTCAATGAAAGTCAAAGTCAAACCATTGACCTGTGTCTCACCATGCTGCAAGATGGCCCAGAGTCTACGACATGCACACTGAGCACACGCTAATGAGCTGAAAGTGTGTGTGTGTGTGTGTGTTTGTCATACTGAGTGAGACGGAGCTGGAGAGGTTTTGCCGCAGGGTGATTGTTCGGATGAATGGACGTCCTCAATCACTTCACAAACACATAAATAAATGAATAAATATGTATATATAAAGCAGCCACCGACGCTGAACTTTAAAGATAAGGGAACTGCACATAGAAATCCCCTCTCGCCTTCCTCCTCCGCTGCATCAATCTCCATTACCACACCTTTTCTTTCTGTTTGCCTTTTTATCACCGTCCTCCTCTCTTTTCCGTTTGCCTCCCATTTGGTAACTGTCCTCTTCATTATTCAGCCGTTCTTTTCCTCCCTCCATAAAGCTGCTGTTGTAAGTCTCCCTCTTTCTGTGGCCCTCTGTGTCCTTTAGCGTCGGATAAATCCTGAACTATGCTCACACACTGATGCGTTCTAATCTGCGGCGGATGAATTTAACTGCGTAGCGTGTTAGTGCAGGGAGGAGATTGGCTGGTGCTTTGCAGGTAGAAAAGGACCATTGTTAGTGCAGCCAGATGACTGTGACAGAGGACCAGGAGTGGTAAGCGTGAGTGAGGCAAAGCGTCTTTTGGTGTTTTCATACGCAATGACGAGAGTCAGAGTGTGGTTCGGTGTGTAGCCGTGTCGTGGTTTAAGAAATGTGGTAATGGTAGCGGGACACAAACATGACACAGTCAGAGAGAACTGGTTTGGGTCAGAGAGAGATTAAAAGATGAGCTATGACACAGTTTGCAAATCTGCATTATGGAAAACGTACAGGACGTTTCCTCGGGGCTCCGTCACCGCAGAGTGGAACGCTTGTGATAGACGGATGTGATAGACAGTGGTTCCTGACTGGTGATTCAAAAAGTGAATCCCCCGCGGAGAGAAAGAAGGAGCTCCGGGGCTCAACACTGACTTTTAGAAGAGGCAGTCGTCAGCTACTGGTTATGTAACATAAAAGCTTGAATACAGTAGCGAACAAAAGTTTTAGTTTTCATAAGTCGATTAAAATAATTTGTATCCTGCATATTTGTTATCAGCATATTTTGGGGGGGAAAAAAATGTTTGGTAACCTGGCAACCCACTGTGCATTTTTCTTTTTTGTATTAAAAGCCTTTATTGCACTATTTGTAAGTAGGCCCTTGCACTTACTCATGTATGTGCACTTAATGAAGAGAATGAACAGTTCAGAGTGGCAGTATTCCATTAAAAATCGAATGAAATCTCTGGCTTTAAAAGCTTTGGCTTAAAGCTTAACTCCCGTTTGTCATCCGTGTTGAACTTTGAGGTGGCTGAGCAGTTACCTGCTTTACTCAGTTGTCTAATGTGTGTTACTGTCCGGTTTCGTCCTCGGGTTACGTCACGCTGCTGCCTGTCTCTTCTGTTTTCTATTCTCTTTGCAGTATGTCGGCCATTTCAAACATTTGCATAGCAGCTTTATGTAAGATGACTTAAACTACGTTGGACTGTTTGACAAAGTCGCAGCAATGAAGCCACAGCAGACGTTCAGCGCTCTCCGATGCATCGTGGCCTCCGCGTTAGCTTGCAGGCTCGTGTTGTTTCTGCAGCTTTCCAATATGCTGAGAGGAGGAGAAAGCTGTGGTTTCCCTCCCGCACAGTGTCGCCTCTTAATGCAGCGCTCTCTTATGAAGCATGCGTACGTGCTCGCAGTCATTAACCCCCAGACGACGGGCGATGCCGTTCAATAAAACGACACCCCGTAAGTAAATTGTTTTTCTCTCTATGACTCGGCTCCCGGGGGAACACGGGGGGGGGGGAAACGGGTCGATTCGAGCTTGCAAAATGGACATGGAGTGCAGACGTAACACCCCCCCCCCACACACACACACATCCCCCCACCCACTGTTGTTTTAGACTTGAGTGGAGAGGGGCAGACTACAGGTCTGCATCAGCAAACAGAGTGTGGGTGGAATGCACGCGGAGGCGAGAAGTGCTTGTCGAGTTGAAAGGACACGCACACATACAGTGCAGAGAGAGAGAGAGAGAGAGAGAGAGAGAGAGAGAGAGAGAGAGAGAGAGGGAGGAAGCACAGGTGGACGTCGGTTGTCCTTTTGAAATCAGGGTTAGTTGCCTTCCTCTTCTCCATCTTTATCATCCTACTTTCCATATATTCTACTTTCTTTTGTCTACTCAGACTTCCTTTGACAAATCCTTCTCTCCAGAAATGTTTGCTCATCACTTTCCTCTTTCCTCTTGTATCCTTGATGCTACCGCTCCCTCCCTCCCTCTCTCTCCCTCTCTCTCCCTCCCTCTCTCTGCCTTAGCGACAGCAGGGCTGTCATCCCACACAGCCCTTTAGCAGCTGCCCTGTGGCCTCCCAGATCACAGGCCTGTGTGTGTGTGTGTGTGTGTGTGTGTAGCCTTCTGGCCAAAAGTTAAAGGGCACTTTTGGTCTTGGGTTATTTTTCAAAGAAAGGTTTTTATGATGTAGTTCCAACTAAGGGAATATGAAGGCTTCTCTATAGTTTGCTCGTTACCTGTGAAAAAACATCTAAAATGAAAACAACTCAAGGACACTTTAGTGTGAGTGACTCAGCAAACCTTGCTTCTATCTATTTGACTCTAAATGGGACCATTATGAACATCATGTTGTATTGTAGAAGACTTAAAACTAGAGATTTGGACCAAAAACTCCCACCTACAATGTTTTTCTGAGGTAATAAATCAAGTGGGGTTATTTTTTAATAGACTTCTATTCAATAAGACATACGTTTGCCAGCAGAGGAGAGCCTCCCCCTATGACAGTTCTGCGTTTGCTTCACTTTTCTGAAGCAGAGGTTGCCGCCTAGTCTGTATACAGCAGATGAGCACTTGATTCATGGTTTATTTTGCACTCGGACGGCACTGTCGTGCTCTCATGCTTCACTGGAAGCTGAGTGAGTGCATTGCTTTTATAATCTGAGAACACAAAGAAAACAGTTATTTTGCCAAATCCCCATTAAACCACCTGCTCTTTGACTCATAGGGTGCATTGCTTTTGATGGGACGGATGTTCCTGTCTCCAAGCAAAGCTTAGAGGAGCTTAGGGTGTCTCGATATATTCAGCTACATTCTTTGGGAAGTAGTTCCGACTGGATTTATATGTTTTTTGGAGGAGACAAAATCGCTGAGAACTGGAATATGCACTCCTCTGTTTGACCTGCATGGACATCTTTTTAATAATTCATAAAAGGTCAAGGGTCAGTCCAGGAAAAACTAATTAGATGTCGACCCGGTGGAAACTATTTATTCTCCATGCGACCCAATGTGCGTTTCTCGATAACAAGTCATAACCTGTAGCAATTTCATATTCTTGATTAACATATTGACGAATTAATTTTGTAGCCAGTCTTTTTGTCAGCTGTATTTACAATGCACAAGTCACTCTGACACACACACACACACACACACACACACACACAAACACACACACACACACACACACACACACACACAACACACACACACACACAGTGTGTGTCTTTCTATTCATGTCAAACTGAAATGGACAAAAAGCCTAGTAGACTTGATCAATCATTGAGGGCGGCCAGCGAAGGAGGCATCATTAATATCACCCAGTCCTCCACAGTCCGATGACATCACTCCGTCTGATTTCATCCAACATTTCAGTAAAAAAAGAACACAGAGTTAATGTCACAGAGCTTCAACCAACGCCGCGTGGACAGAAAATAAAGATCCCCTTGTGCAATGATGAAAAACAATTAGGTGGCTTTTCTTAGTTTATGCCGCGAGGTCTTTTTAAGCCCCGGCGGTGCAACCTGCCGCTGAGCATTGCTCCTTTTGATCTGTGAGTAACCCCAGAGGTCTGAGGTACGGTGAAATCCTGAGTCAGAAGCTGTTACGTCTTCAATGTGGGACGCCAAGTCAACTCAGGTCAACATTGTAAAATTTCAGCCAAATCTTGTTGTGCTGGACTTTGAATGTCACCCACTCAACTCCGCATCGGTGGCTGGAAACGTAATATAATTAGAAAGAGGATCTCACCGTGTTCATCCAGCAGGATGTTGTCAGGTTTGATGTCTCTGGAAGGGAGAACAGAAACGGTATAATTAGTGGAACGGTGGAATTAGTCCGTCTCTTTGTTTAGTGAGTATAATCAGGAACAGATTGTGTTTGCATATCATTTCCGTGCAAATTTGTGAAATAGAATGTGTAGAATAAAATGTGGAGTAAGAATATGAAAACGCTAAGCGTCGAGCCTGCACGGAGGCGTTTGTACTCTGTGCAGAGTTTTGTTGCATCTGTCTGTTCAGGGGAATTAAAATGAAGTGTGAAGTGTAACTCTGAGACTTTGTAGCCAGTTTGGTTGTTTAGACGTGAGAACTTTTATTTACCCCATTCGGCCAGTCGAAGGATCGAACAGCTCACAGCAACCAAATATATTGTTTGGTGTCAGACTGTGATGACACCTTTAAGTCCCATCACACCGTCACGCATTAGGTGCATTATTAAAGTGTGCATTTATATAGTAATCGACACGATTTTTTATGTCTATTTGTGGTATGAAGTTAGAAGTCAGCAGTGTTTCAGCAGCACACTCCACACAGTCTACCTGTAAACAAAACCGTGTGGGCGGCAGTCGGATGTGTCATTCGGCGCTGGTGACGCTTGAGTTTCTGTAGGTGGAACCCTGTTCTTTGTCCTGCCGGGGAGGTTACATTGCTTTTATCCGTTATCAGGGTTTTACACCAGCCGCATTCTCTGCTGCTCAAGGCTCGCAACGAAACACTTCCTGTGTGTCAGAGGAATGCCCAAACCTGTGTGAACGGATCGACAAATAAAAAAGCTCTCCGGGGATGAATGTGCGAGTTGGCTGACTCACTGTTTTGTTGAGTCAAGTGACAGAAATCCACATGTACTACACCCAGATATAAACTTCCTCGCAGCTTCCTCCCGTTGCCTCTCTCTTTGTTTTCTACATCTACTACCTACTTGCTTTGACGCCACCTAAGTCCTAATGGCGTGCAGAAGGACGCTGCGTATACTGGTGTGTACTGTGGCTGTGCTTCAATGCGCAGTAAGAGACTTATCTGCAAAGTACCGGCTGAAGGAAACATTTCGTTTAGAGGATGGAGAAGACACTTTGAAATCCGACCGCAACAAGACACATCCGCGAATCTGATTGGAATCCCATATCAAACCAAATGGGATTTAAAAACCGATGGCATCAAATTCTCAATATGCCCCAAAAAGGGCCTTATTTCTACTTCTACTTCATCGAGTACAAGTTTTTCTGTTTCTGCTACTGCAATAATTTGCTTTAATAGAAATGACAAGCTTTTTTTTCAACACATCAGAGCCGGGGAGAATGAGTCATTAGCCTGCAGACTTTGTTCTGATTCACTCGACTTTCACTGCAATGCATTTTTTTGTGACGTTCAGCCACTCGCGTCTCCTTTGCTGTTTTGTTGACACATATTTGTCAATAAATGCTCTCCTCTCTGAATTACCCTTTCTTCTCGTGACAGTTACGTGCTGTTGCTTCTGAAATGCTCTGCTCTGTATTGGAAATACAAAAAGGTAAATTTATAGAGAGAATTCATTTTGAAACAGATGTCATCAACACACACTGAGTTTTCCCAGATTGTCACAAAGGCACCGGAGTACAAATGCCCTTAAAGGACCGTCAGCCACTACAAAGAGCAGTTTAGTGCTTAATGACCTCCCTCCTGGCCTTTTACTTCCATTCAAAGCAAAATCATTCATTTCTTTTGTCATTTTCACTTATTTATGTCTGTCCTTGACACTTTCTCTCTCTTTCATGACATTGTTTGGGCCACTAATTCCAAAGGACGTCTGTGCGTGCATACACTTTGCCCCCACCTGTGTCCGTTTACAAGCAAACAGAGACTCTTGCGCACACACACTTTAAGTATTCTGCAGTGTCTGATTCTAATTTCCACCGTGTCCGAAGACATTTGGGAGCGTTTTTCATCCAAACTGTCTGTTTCTTGTTAAGCGGCAGACCAAAGGGTAGAAAGGGGCACAGCGTGTTCTCGGCTTCTCTTTGTTCTTCCGTCTCTGGAACGTATCCCTGCGGCTCTAAAGGCGCTTTGCAGCGGAGAGACGATACTCAGTGTTCAGGCCCTTCTCGAATGTTCCACTCGTGCACGATGGTCAAAGGCAGCACTTATTTGGAGAACTGCCCACACCCTGAAATTAAAATCGCACAACACATTGCAGGATAAAGACATTGAGAGAAGTTCCCTGTTTTTGAGTTGATTACCAGGGCTTGTGAGGTCAATATGCAACTTTTTGTTAGGCCAGCAGCTGATTTCAGTATGTTTGTCGGAACAAGATTGTTGGCCTTAAGTGGAACAAAATGGGCAATGGTTGGGAAATTTGCGCGTTCTGGCGAATCACAACTGAGTCGGAGACTGTCGCACTGCAACAGACACACGTCCTCATTGTGGCAGACTTATCGTGCTTCCTCAGTGCTCAACAGTGTCTCCTCTAATTGAGTCCACTGCCCTGTAGGAGCCCGGCAACATTTAACATATCAAAGGCCACGCTGACCTGTGTTTAGTGGGGAGGATGTGGCGGGCCCAGTTGGGGGTGAGGAAGGTCGACCGTGTAACCCTTAATTAGCTGACATTTGCCTCAAAGCACGGCACTAGGGGGGGAGAGAGGAGGGGAATGTGTCGCTGCGAGAAAAAAAAAAAAGGAAAAAGACCAAAAAGTAAACTTCTCTTTTCGTAGCTAAAGGCCACGCCGCCATTGTGAAGCCGCGGGACGTGGAGCGGTTGAGATAACTGGCTCAAAAGATAAAGTAAAGCAGCAGGGCTCCGTGGGCGCATGGTAATAACCAAGCTACTGATGTAGAGGTGATGACGACGGATCTTTTCTTCTGACAATGGACATTAAAGAGCAAGGGTCCGTTTTGAAAAAAGAGGACAGGAAACCGACAGGAAGATGCATCTAAGAGCGACGCATGCACATTTACCTCAAATACGTACAGCAGTTATGATATAAATATTTAACAACCAAATCCTATTTAACACTAAGTGAAAGTGACTGTAAAGACAAAAAAAAAGGAAAAATCAAGCTTGTTTTTCCTCCATAGCTTGTTTGAACTTTGCACTCGCCATCTCCATTGACATTCGGGTCCAAGGGAGATGACAACTTCTATCAGGGCGAGTTGCACGTTTCAGATGAGTCATGCCTTTTGTGATTTATTTTTGCAGAAACAAGCTGAATATCTGACGGACACAGACATTCTGAAATTGCATCCTTACAAGATGCGAGAATAACAGAATGTATTTGTATAACAATAAAATCAGATTGGCTCCGACACCTTGAATGTGCTCCACGTTGTGGTGGCTGTGCACTAAAGTGGGTCGAGTTGCATTCAGTTGAATCATCTTTTAAACTGAAATCGATCCTTTCCTTTTTTTTTTTTTTACAAACGTTGACATAAAATAATTATTAATATTCAAACTTCAGACTTGTGAGAGCCTGGGTCTGCTAGTTTTGTTCTTTGTCCGTTAACTTGGATTACTGGTCCGCTACATGCGTGAGCGCTGAGAAACAGACGGGTCTGTTGCAGCCGCGGTCACACAAGCCGTGCGTGAAGATGAGACTGTTTGACCAGGTGACACCCAAACCATCTGCTTTTTGAGGTGACAGCTGGACGACGTTAAAGGGTCAAACCGTTGTATGTGACGAAGAATACTGGAATTCCGCCTCTTAACTGAGACACTATGAAGTCAGTCGGGTGAAATATGAGGTGGAAATTTGTGATCTTAAGTCATTTTTGGTCACTGCGATAATAATGATAATCAAAAAGGCTGAATCACTTCACCAAAAGCAGAAGAGACGCAGAAAGACACATGTGTGAAATATATCAACATGAATGGAGAGAGAGAGAGAGAGAGTGAGAGAGATAGGTAGAAAGTAGGAGGAGGTTGATCTCAGTCTGAGTAAGTCAGTTATGCTTCATGGAGTGAGACAGATAAAGAGGAATAGATACAAGCTACATTGAGAGATGCAGACACGATAGTGATATTATTTTGAGAGAAAAATAAATGCGTAGTGCTTTTCTGAACGAACAAATTGAAAGTGGGGAGTCAATGAGACGACTTGGAGAAAAGGCATGAAGAGAGCGAAGGGTGAATTATGAGAGAGAGAGAGAGAGAGAGAGAGAATAAAGAGCAGTAGCGTAAAAGCAGTGAAGGAAGCAGTAGAAAAAAGGTAAAAAAAGTGTCGTCAAAAAAAGTGAGGCGAAAGGCCGGGAGAACTGTGTGCAAGCCGATCCCCTCGGCTTTTCTCGGGGTTGACTGACCCTACAAGTCATTAGTAGGATCTAATGGCCTCATTACACCTTTCTATCAGGGGAAGAGGGGTAACTGAAGCCGTTACCTGGTTATACAACACCGCACTGATACTGGAGCGGACCAACACACCAAACAATAGAGGGTTTCACGCACACACACACACAAGTCATCCAACCACCACGTATGTAAAGTCAATATCGGAGCAAACACACACACACACATTCCTGCCAATGCACCACGATGGGGTCCAGACAAAGGGGAAAGAGGACCTTTCTAAAGCATTTTATTACAGGAGTACATTTTGTAGAGGTGGAAACTAAGCTATTAGCAATCATAGCACATATATATGTAATATAGATAAATGTAGATGTTTGGAGCTATTGAGATCAGAAATCAAATTGACCCAACTCTCAGATCTGGTTATCATTAAGCGGATGAATTCAGTGTTACTGACACGCACAACACACTGACTATAATCCTGCGGGCTTCAGGATGGAACAGCAACTGCGATAGCAACAAGGAGAAGCTGTGGAAGCCCCGCGAAGCTACTTCTATCACTCAAAAACAAGCCACACACATGTGAACTCGGTAGCACACGGTTTGTGTATAGCAACTCGCAAATAGACACACTGTCAAAATCCCTCAGTCGTAAGTACTGTCGAGTTGGTTGATGAGAAGGATCGCAACACGTTGATCAATTAAAGTCAAAAAGGTAACATTTATTTAGAAGAGAATTGGATTGCATGAGCAATTCTCCGCAGATATCTGGCTCTAACTATTGCCTATAGGCAGGAGGTCCAACACACCAGCACGTATCTCAGCGCTCGGCGTAATGGCGTCTCCGAGCAGTAACAACGCTGAGTTTTTATACACATGTGAAGGAGATTCTTTGTGCCAGTTACGAGAAGCTGCAAAGCAGGTTGAGATAAGAACCCAGGTGAAGCTGAAGGCAGCACACACACACACACAAGATCCTCCCCAGTGGCCGGTGCAAATCACAATTAATTGACATAAAGTAAAAACGTGGATCCGGAACTTTCGTACCGAATAAGATATGAACCAAGGCCGTGAACAGAAGTCCTTTGTTTTGAAGCGTCTATGAGATCGAGTCGACCGTCCTCTCTTCTCAGTGCGCAGCTGCAAACTAACATTTTGTATCATGCTGCTCTTTGTGCGTCAGGGTCGACACAGGACACAGGACACTTGAGACACGGCTTTAGCACAAAACAATGTTATAATATATTTTACCAGTACATGCATCTCACAGTACCCATGAACGTGAACTGAAAGCCCAACGAGACCCACAGAGGATAACAGCTCCCGAACCGGCCAACTGCTGCGTCTCTCGCTCACCCTTTTCTCATTGCCGTTGAAGAAAAGCAGCTCTGACAGGTGGGAGAGTGGCACAGGTGTACATGCATGCGTGTCTGTCGCCTTGTCTACTCACACGGGTAAACATTGCGTGCGTGTGTGTGTGTGAGTGACAGTAGGAACCTTGACGCCGGTAGATGTTCATCCCTTATTCATCAACAGACACCGAGTGCGTCGAGTTGACGGAAGCCGGGTTAATTTGGAGCAGATTTTTTTTTGGGGGGGGGGAGACAGAGCGAGTCGGCACTGAAAAGCCGAGGCCGCGAAAATCTCATCACAATCACCCGCGATGAATAATTCATTGTTGCAAAACATATCAGGCTCTCTTCACTTTGTCTTTTGTATCTCGGCCTGTAGCTCCTCCTGCATGTCCCCGTGTCCGCCATTCTGACTACTTAGACACGTCACTGTCTGCTAAAATAGTTCTCTGTGTTTACCTGCAGGCAGACGCGTGAGTTAGATACACAAGAAGGTAATTAATTGTCTTATGGGAGAAGACTGGCTGGTAAACAATCTGTTTTGTTCCGAGCGCAGGCTGCTAATTTTCTGTCGCGAGCCGGGTTGAGCTCAGGGAGATTTTCCGACAACGATAATGTTCAATTGACCATTTTGTGGTGGGAATCAGAGTGCTGGCACCAGCTGGCACCAGCTGGCACCTTAATCTGCCTTTATGAAATACGAGAGCATCATTTCTCCTGACCCCGCCTTTTTTTTTTTTTTTCTTCTTCTACCCGGGAAATAAAACATTAACACGCTCCATGAATAAAGAATACTTCACTTGGAGACGGGAAAAAGACTTGCCATTTTGAGCAGTTCGTGGAGAGTAATGATTTATTCTGCCTCCATGCAATCTCCATTTTAAGAACCATCCGTAAGACCCACTTTGACTGTTTTGTTATTCTTTCATTTTCAATTAAGCAGGTGAATTAAAACCATATTCCCTTTTGGCAGCTTGGAAAAGGCCTCGAGAGGAGATGGGCATGAATGTGCAATCTAGATAATTGTAGGCGAGCGATCCTTCGTCACTCCCTCGGAGAAATATAAAGATCGGCCACCAGCGAAATGAGGATGGAGGAGGGAAAAAAATAAGTTCAGCACGAGGATAATAAAACAGCACAAGGGGGGGGGGGGGGGGATCAGCAATGGAGAGCGATAATGAAAGATTATAGGGAATTATGAGGGAAAAGCACGGTGTTCTGTGTGTGTGTGTGATTGAGAGAGACGGAGGAAACCAGATCAGTGAAGATCAGTGAAGAACAGCTGAAGTTGAAAGTACATAGTCTCATATTAACTGGTGGATTCAGATCAAACTAAATAAAGAAGAGAACTACAAGCTACGTGTGTGTGTGTGTGTGTTTTATATGTGCATTATGAGATTCACTAATGAACCAGAACCGCCACTTGAAACTGACGTGTGTCTGCAGGATGTCCATCCTTCTCTGTCAGGAGCGATTAGTCCTTTAACCACTTTAGTGGGAAGTGTGTTTCCTAAACGACGCAGTGAGGAATATCGACTTTAGTGTGTCTGCTGGCTGTCAACATGCAAGTCTCTCCATTATGAGGATTACAGGAAGTAACAAAATACACCTGAGGATTCAGATAATTGTTGTCGACGTGAGAGAAGCTGTTGTGAGGCGGACACACACACACACACACACACGGAGACGCAGACATGTGCCTTTCCCTCTCACACACTAACATTTATCTTTCCACTTGTTTGGAGAGACTTGTGAAGCCTCTAAAGACTTCTTCTGTTTTCAAAAATTCAAACTCCTCAGAGATCTAAAGGTTAAAAACACTAATTAACCAATATGAATAAGCTAAATCAGATATATGACACTGCTGACGTTGATCAAAATAGGACCAGAGCGTCTCAAAATATAAATATGCACACCAAAATATGTTTCCCCACGAGTGACAGATTATTTAGACTAGAAATGGACTGCAGTAATATGCATAATGGTTGCGTGATGAATTTCCAGATGACTATAAACAAATCCACATATACAAACATTTCATCTTTTACTTCGAGTATTCAATCATTCATTCAAAGCACACCTCCGGTTATTGCGACGGTTTTATGTTTTCTCTTATATTAGATTTGAGAATGAGTGTTATAATACTTCTCACATACTGTGTAGGCTTTATTGTAAAACCAATTCCCACAGTAATTGAACTTCCACCTTGCGTCATACTTTATGCTCTGAGGCTCCTGCATGGCCCATGATGACGCTGCTGTATTGAGTTTCCACACAGGCTCCGGCTAGATGAGGTAAGCTGTTGTTGTTAAGGTCCTTGCTGTTATGTGCCCACTCCCTTGAGATTGTCAATTCGCCATACAGTATAAGAGCTCATTATTAAAAATAATTGGCAATATTAAACATGGAGATGTCTGTTGTTATTAAGGATCCCATCATAGTTACAGAAGGAGACACGACTCAATCCCAGCTGTACACGACTACAGAAAACCCATGTTTGTATTTAGCTGTTTTTAAACTAATTTAATTATTTGTTTTTGGATTAATTCATTTTGATTTTTGTTTGTCAAAAATACTGTGATATTTCCTAGAACCTGGGCAGGATATTTTTGCCAGTGTTTTTCTCAAACAGTTAATGAAGGTATCCCATAAGTATCAATATCATTAACTAAACATAAATATGTATATTTTCCAGCCGAGCACTTCCATGTTAGTTTGTATGCTGAGGACACCGTCATGTATACTTTCTTCTCTATACCTGAAACAAATTGCAATCTGCTTTTGATGACCCTTATATTAATGTTCAGCTTGTTTTAAATAATATAAAATATGTTTGCACAACACATAAACACATGCATTAGAAACAAGGGGCCTTGTTTGCCATTACCTTCTTTAATTTGATCTTGATAAAATTTTAAGTGTCCTTAGACTGTGACTGGGAATTGGAAAAGAGAGAAAATGACAGTAAAGTGGACAAGTGGTTGTAAATACACCATGTGTGTATACTTCTATAGAAATATAGAGTCAACAACTGAGTATTCAAATGGTAGTTAGACACACTCGAAGGGACTTACTAATATTTTTAATATCAGTGTTAAAGGTTCATAATCGGACCGATTTGTCTTAAATAAAGTGCGGCGGAACTAATGTACATTATGTTGAGCCAAACCACCAGTACTACTTCTACTAGCAGAAGCATATTCTGTCATCGCTGTGATCAAACCTGCAATAGCATAATTACCATCTCATCATGTTGCCATGCCATCATCATTACTCCCCTTATTATCATCAAAATAATCAGAGACCAACGTAGGAAGAACTTGTACATCCTGCATTTAAACACATGCACACAGGTGCATAACACATGCACACCAAACACATTCTGAAGGCTTCGGGTGCATTCGCTCGCCACACCAAACGTCAACGTGTCCACATCTGGGGGAGTAAATGATTATATATTCAATTTCCACGGAGATGAGCTGAGAGTTACTTTCAGCTCCTCTTCCCATTTGAAGCTAATGAATGCAGATTCAAGAGATGTTGATTCCGTCAAAACAGACGCCCACAACACCTGCGCATCAAGTCTGTCCTCTACGGCACTAAAATAGAAAAACATCCTTTAAATATTCAGAAACCCTCACTGGACTCAAGGAAAACAGAAATAAATAATTTGTCAGATTTCTCTCTCTCTCTCCTTTCTTTTTCAGAATTAAAAAGCCAGATAATATGTCTGTAATATGTTTAATATGTCCAACTTGTTACTCGGTCATCATGGTAGTGGAGTAAGTCAATGCAGCAAAGGACACACTGACTTCACATGTTTGCCACATGTTGGAGAAAAGCATCATTCATGGGCTACTTGCCATGTCATCATGTTGTTGGTTGCGTGCAGTCGTTTTTTATGTGTCTCTGTGTCTTATGTCCTTCCTGCTCATTTAAGTTTTTTTATCATTTCCAAGATTCTATTTTTTACGGTGACGACCTTCGTTGGACGACCTCCGTCTGAGTTGTTGGAAAAATCAGCTGAAAATATATTTGGCATCGTAAATGAGAAAATATTTCGTATTAGACAGGGCATTTGCATTGTCCCCATACGAGCGATATATTTGTTAGCTGATACCAGTATTGGAAAGAGGGACAGTATTTTGGCATTTGTCATTGGCTGTAATGACACTTTGAGTCACTTTAAGTAATAATATTGGGCTACAGCCACGTCTTTCTTGGCCGTGTAAGCAGGCTCTGCCACAGCAGCACGTCTTCCTGCCCAAAAAAGCACTTAGCTTGCTTTTTTACAAATTAATTCAATCCTCTACGCAGCAGTGGGGAGAGAACTGGTGCATTTTAGGATGGTCGTGGTCTGCAGCTCAGGGTAAACTGTTGTGTCAGGCGTTGGCTCCGTGTCGACGCAGCTTGACCTTTCTGCGCGGTGGTGGAGCAGTCATATTAGAATATCATTTGGAAGTGGACAGCCAAGGAGAAAAGAACACCGGGGTAAATAATAATCACAGCTGGGCGGTGAAGAACCAAAGAGAGAGAACAGACGGAGGGGGAGGGGGCACGTACTGTAGCATGAGAAGGAGAAATAAAGGATTGACCGATCCTGTTGCATTATCAAAGGCTGCTAATCAAACTACAATATGTTCCACTACAAAAAGCTTTCACGGGGAGGAATTTACCTGTGGATGATGCGCTTGGTACAGAGGTATCCCAGCGCCAAGGCCAGCTCACAGATGTAGAGCTTGACGGTGCTCTCTGAGAAGTGGACGTTCTGCTGGAGGTGATAACGCAGGTCTCCTCCCAGGAGCAGGTCCACCACCATGAACATGTCCTCCTCATCCTGGAAGGAATACCTGCAGAGGAAGACAGGCTGTCAGCAGTGACAGAGTGACAGGGTGACAAGGCCAGGTGGGGATGAATTGAATTGCGTAGACGTTAGAGTGAAGAGAGGGACAGGCAATCATGCAGCGGGCGGCGGGGTGGAATCCAAAATGTGGATGAGTTAAAAATACGAGTGGTGACAGGAAGCAGAGCAGCTGAGAGGGAAGGTTAAAGGGAAGGGAAATGCAAATAATTGGAAGTTACAGAAGGTCACAGCCAAAGAGAAATAAGAGTTCAATGAGGCAGAAGACGTAAGACATCAGAAGACCTGATCTCACATGAGAAGGGTTCCCAAAAGAGGACCATAACACAAAACCAGCTTTATTTTTAAATGGGGGAATCCAGGCTGGAAGGGAAGTCCAGCTGAACAGAAGTTGTTGTTTTTTTGCAATGCTGCAACGTTGTAGATTGAACACTTATAGCCGTCAGCAAGAAAATAAAATGTCAAGTGCAAATTGAACTGATGGAAGCCGCGTGCTCCTCAGGCAAATGCATGAGATGCAACCTTGCATGAGACCGCGTGTACACACTGGGTACAAACGGTTCAACAAATTCACCCATTGGTGTTTCAACCCCCATGAATGATCTCTGACAAAACAGCCTCAGGAGCCTCTGAGGGCAGATACTGCTCCGCTCCGCTCTGACTCACAGAGGATGAGCATGCGTCACATGTTACTCAAGGCAGCGGGAGCACCCATATGTTGGCTAGGTCATGTGCATTATCCTGTCGCCGTGGCTGGAGGGCTGAGAAGCTATTTTAACATCTCCTACACAAGTGGCTCTGATCGTTGCGAGGCCTCTTGTTAAAAAATATTTCAACAAGAACCTGTTTAGTTAAAAATAATGACATCTTTAAAATCACCGACAATGTTGCATCGTGCTTGTGTTGCTTTCTGCTTTTTACAGCAGAATCACATGTGAGTAGTTAACAGGGAGGAAACATAATCTCTCTTGTGATTACATTAGTGATCAGCAAACAGATTATTATGCGGGTATGAAAATCTAGGAGCTCATTTATTCTCTATCAACTCTGCAACACTGACGGCTCTCTGCCCGGCTTCTATCTCCGTTAAGGGCTAACGTGTTTTTTAGTGTCTTGACATTTCATTAAAACGGACCATCTCAAATAAAACATGTTCTTTACGTCTGTAAGTGATTTAAGGACAGACAGGGGAAACTGAACCGTCGGCTTTGACAGCTCAGCTGTAATGTGGTAATTGTACTCATGGTCACCCATCTGTTGGCCATCCATCAAGCACTGTCGCGCAGAGCAAGCCTTTATCGGCGTGCGGACCACCGAGTTTCCATTTGAGAAGCACAAAACATCATTGATTTTTACATGCTGAGTGTCCCATTTGGGGTCACAGTGGTTGTTGTTTTTTTTTCTTCTTCTCCTCGCTAAGCCTCGCGCTAATTGGTTTCTCTTCCACAATAAACCTTTTTTTTTTTTTAAATGGCTGCAGCAAACATGCTCCTGACCTGCAATGAATGGAATACATAGAGTTTGCATGTTTACCCCCCCACTCCGGAGTCCAGATACACTTCTCTGTGAGGAGCACCGTCTTTGCCTTAACTCAGCGCTCAGTGACTGGATCAACTTTTTTTTTTTTTTTGCCACGTCGGTGGACCCCCCCCCCCCCCCCCGTCTGCAATGAACTGGAGCTGGTGCTTTTCTGCACGCGGTGAACGTGGGGGCTGATTGAGCTGACTCAAAGCGGTCCGCTGAGGCTCAGATAATGCTGAGAGCGCTCAACATCCCCATCTGATTGCCAGCGGCCTCCGGGTGTGCAAAGGCTATCTGTAGATACTCCTGAAGATACGAGAATGCGTGACGAGATGCACGCACGCATATGCGCTGAAGCCCTCGGTGTCAGTCAAAACATGCATTAAATACAATGATGTTTTATTACCAGATGCACAACCAACAAACTGTTCTCCACTGATGAATTTTTTTTTTTTCAGGGGGGGACGAAGAGAAATGAGAGGAGGCCGGCCCTCCCCAAGTGTCTGATACAGTACAGCTGAATGGATGGGACCCGCTGCAATGCCATCGATCACTCAGGCAAGCAGAAAAGACTCGGCCACGCCTTCGGACACTAAACTAAAGTTTTTGGCTAAGTTTATATGAGCATGTGGGTGTGAGAGAGCATAATGTGATGGTGGCTATTGCTTCTCCGAGAATATCTAATGCACAAGGCTCATCGATCATTAAATCAGAATGTCATACATGTCTCGTAGCTTATTCTACTAAAACATACAAATATGCAGTATTTTAAAGGGGAGATACTAAGTTCCCTTACAGGATCGTATCTCTATATTGGGTCCCTATAACATGATATCTTCAAATAACAACAGCATTAGGGCAGTACTGTGAGACACAACATGCAAACATATGTACCACAGGTATTATTAAACGCAAAGATGAATGTTCATGAAAAATTGGCTTATTTAAAGCTTAAAAGAAGTCAGGAACAAAACGAAACCGAGATGAGTTACTTAGTGGAAAAAATGGACAGCAGAATGTGTGGTCCCCATTGTACTATTAATCATCTAAACTCTTCCCCTCTCTTTTCAGGGTTGCTTCTCTTTGTCACACACACACACACACACACACACACACACACACACACACACACACAGCCATACAAGTATATATTGCAAATACCTCTCACCCAGAAGAAGTAGTTAAGGTGGTAAAGACCTTAATAAGCTGCTGCCACAAGCATTTACAGGACTTTATTGCTGATGGAAAAACAGCTGCTGCTTCTTCAATGAAAAGGGCTGTTTATTTATATAAATGCTAGTAGATAATAGCGTGAGACAATTCCTGCAAGGTCAGGGACCGTAATTAGACTTACATTTTTTCTTTATTATCTTGTTTTTCTTCTGCTAACAAGTATTATTTACTTCCTTTTTAATTATGTTATTATTTATGTACTATATCAGCTTTTTTATCAACTGGTTACTACAATATTCACTGGCAATAAAGGTCTAAATAGATGTTTTTCTGGAAATGCAAAGTATTATAACATCATCATATTGGTCAGCTCATGGAGCATCAAGGAGACTCCCAGTCCATCAGGTCGATCGATAGCACACTCGAGTTAATCGAGTGGAAAAACCAGCTCTCACGCTCGGCTGAGTTTCTGTGTTTTTCTGCCCCACAAGACTTTCCAGCAGAAAGCCGAGGCTGTTAAAACCCCTAAAAAGGGCTTAACTGTCATTGTCGAAGGCCAGTAGAACAAAAGAGTGACTGACTCGCCGCAGTCTCCCACGCGGTTGCTTGGATACGAAGCCGGCGTGCAGAAGGGTCAGCGGCCTGGTGTGGCGATGCACACAGTGAGGCGCATACTGAACTCTGTGATTACTGTCATTTGTGTACACACACACACACACACACACACACACACACACAGATGCATGCAAGCTGTGCTCATCAGTGTCAGTAAATGTACAGCCATAATTATTCAAACCGAACCAATAATCTTTTTCACAAACCTGAAATGATTTCCTGTGAAGAATATATTTGTCAGATATCACATGAACCCTTGTATGAGGATACATTTACTAAATTTACCTACTAAATCGCTACCAAACATCTGTTGTTGTCGAGTTAGCTGCTTTTTAATAAACTTTAATAAAGTCTTAAAAATACATTACAAAAGATATATGCCTACATGTAAAAAGTAAAAACACACACACACACAGTATATGGATGAAACGTTTTACCCTGTAGAGTCAACAGGTCTAATAAGTGCTGCTTCTTCTGTCACACCTGTATGTCAAGTTGCGTTTTTGTCCTGTCTCCAGTTGTTTTTTGACTTCCTGTTTTATTTTGGAAACTAACTCCCTCTCGTTTCAGGTCCCTTGCCCTTCCTCATGTGTCACCAGTCTGATTGTCTCTCCTGATTGTGTCCACCTGTTCCCACAACTCCCTCATGGGTACTTATAGTCTGCGTCGCCCCTTGTCCTGTGCCAGTGTGTCTTGTTGTTTTGCCCTGCACACCAGCCCTCACGTCACGAGTTACGTCAAGTCCGATAACGTTTGTCACGTCCTTTTGATCCCTGTTACATTTCCTCGTTTAAGAGAGATTTTGAGTTTTTGCCTTTTGAATTTTGATCTCCACCTTTTTCCTCATTAAGAGAGATTTTGAGTTTTTTCCTTTTGAACTTTGATCGCGACCTTTGTTTCCTCGTTAAGAGAGATTTTCAGTTTTTTCTTGTTAGTAATAAAAAGCAATATCAGCTGAACCCTCTGCGTCCGAGTCCTCCTCCTTCCTGCCTGACAGTACACACTGGCCAGAATGGACTCGGCAGAGAAGGACCAGCTGACGGAGGCGCTGCGCGCTCAAGCATCAAGACTGGCGCAGCATGAAGACCTTGTTGCTGACCTCGATCGAGGGGTTCGGGGACTTGCTCAAAGCCAGGAGGGGTTTAAGACTGCCATGACCACGCAGGTGGGACTCCTAAACAGTCAGGTAGAACAAATTCTCACCTTGCTCTCCAGGAACCCCGCGGCTTCTCCCGAACAACCCCCCACGCCGTCTGAGCCCCCTCCCGTAGCCACACCAGCAGATGCGTGCACGAGGCTGGCACCTCCGGAACGATACTCCGGAACCATCGGACAAAGTAGGTCCTTCATCATTGAATGTGAAATGCACTTCGAGCACTCTCCGATGCACTTTCCCACAGAACGGTCCAAGGTTGCCTTCATGATGTCCCATCTCACGGGAAGGGCCAAGGCATGGGCCACCGCTGAGTGGGCTAGGAGTTCGGCAGTTTGCTCTTCACCAAAGAAGTTTGCCGACGCTCTCAGACTTGTTTTTGACCCTGTGGCAACAGACCGAGAAAGGGCTCGTGAGCTCAGTCAGATAAAGCAAGGTGGACAGTCCGTTTGTGAATACGCCATACGTTTTCGCACCCTGGCGATGGAGAGTGGGTGGAACACCACGTCCCTCTACGATGTTTTTCTGAGAGGGCTCTCCGACCAGATCCAGGACCTCTTGGTCCCATTGGACCTGCCTCTGGACCTCGATTCCCTCATCGCCCTCGCCATCCGCACCGACAACCGCCTACAGGAACTGAGGCGGCAGCGTGGGCCCAGAGGGACACCCGCCGCACCTGGCTCTTCCCCGACGCTCTGGGGCGCCGCATCGCGTCAAACCTCCCCTGAGCGACTCTCAAGAACCCGCGCCGGAGGCGAGGAGGAGCCCATGCAGATGGGGAGGGCCCGGCTCTCTCAAGAGGAACGACAGCGACGCTACCAGGAGGGCAGATGCTTTTACTGCGGCGAGCGTGGCCACCTCATCACCGCCTGTCCAGTAAAGGCCAACCAGTCGGTGAGTCAAGTCGCCGAAGTAACTCCTACTCCACGCCGATTGACCACAGTGAGGATTAAGCACCGGGATAAGAACCTAGAGCTGGGGGTATTGATTGACTCAGGGGCAGATGAGAGCCTAATCGACTGGGGGTTAGCACAAAGACTGGGGCTTCGGGTTGACCCATTGAGTAAACCGGTTAAAGCGAGCGCACTTAATGGAAGTGCATTGTTCACTATAACCCATGTTACAGAACCGGTGGAGCTTCGCATCACCAATCACTGGGAGCGCATACAGCTGTATTTAATACACTCACCTCTGCACCATCTCATCCTCGGGTTCCCATGGTTAATTCATCACAACCCACACATAAACTGGCGCACCGGGGACATTATGGTATGGGGGGAGGGTTGTAGGACCCAATGTCGGGAATCATGCCCCCAAGGGAAGAACCCCACGCTAAACCGTGTCGTCACTCACCCTGTCACAGACTCGGAGATCACCAATCTGACCCAAGTTCCAAGCTGCTACCACCACCTCGCTGAGGTTTTTAGTAAGAGCAAGGCCACAGCTCTACCACCTCATCGCCCGTTCGACTGCGCCATTGACCTTCTGCCCGGCTCCACCATCCCGAAGGGCCGTCTTTACTCTGTTTCCGGGCCCGAGAGGCAGGCCATGAAGGACTACATCGAATCCTCCCTGAGGGCGGGGTTGATCCGACCTTCCTCGTCCCCAGCAGGGGCAGGTTTTTTCTTTGTGGGAAAGAAGGATGGAACCCTTCGCCCCTGCATTGACTACAGCCCGCTTAACGACATAACCGTTAAGAACAGATACCCTCTACCTCTCATGACCTCAGTATTCGACCAGCTTCAACAGGCGCAGATTTTTACCAAACTGGACTTACGCAACGCCTATCACCTGGTTCGCATTAGGGAAGGGGATGAGTGGAAAACGGCATTCAACACGCCGTCTGGACATTATGAATACCTGGTCATGCCCTTTGGTCTCACAAACGCCCCAGCAGTTTTTCAAGCGATGATAAACGATGTGTTAAGAGACTTTTTAGACCAGTTTGTGTATGTGTATTTAGATGACATTCTGATTTATTCCCCCGACCTAAACACCCATAGGAACCATGTTGAACTCGTCCTGCAACGTCTCTTAGACAACGGGTTATATGTGAAGGCGGAAAAGAGTGAATTTCATGCCGATACTGTCTCCTTCCTGGGCTTTATCGTAGCCCCTGGGAGGGTTCAGATGGATCCGGCTAAAGTAAGCGCGGTAGTAGAGTGGCCAACTCCTGATAGCCGCAAGAAGGTACAGCAATTTCTCGGTTTTGCTAACTTTTACAGGCGGTTTATCAGAGGCTTCAGCGCGACAGCAGCCCCGCTCCATGCTCTTACCTCCCCGCAGGTGGCGTTTCACTGGTCCGCCGAGGCAGACGCAGCCTTCCAGGAGCTTAAGCGGCGCTTCACTACAGCACCCATCCTCACGCTCCCTGATCCGGCTCGCCAGTTTGTGGTGGAGGTGGACGCCTCCAATAATGGGATCGGGGCCATTCTCTCCCAGCGAGCAGAGTCTGACAACAAGCTTCATCCTTGTGCCTTCCTGTCGCGACGACTGACTGCAGCGGAGCGGAACTACGACGTGGGAGATCGTGAGCTGCTGGCAGTGAAGGCGGCGCTGGAGGAGTGGCGGCACTGGCTCGAGGGGGCACAGCACCCTTTTTTGGTTTGGACAGACCACAAGAACCTGCAGTACATCAAGAAGGCCAAGCGTTTGAATTCCCGTCAAGCCCGCTGGTCCTTGTTTTTTAACCGTTTTGATTTTTCCCTTTCCTACAGACCGGGATCAAGAAATACCAAGCCTGACGCCTTATCCCGTCTTTTCAGCCCGGAGCCCGTGGCCAGGGAACCTGAGCCCATCCTCCCACTACACTGTGTGGTTGGAGCGGTTACCTGGCCTATAGAAACCAAGGTGAAGCAGGCCAACGGTGAGACCCCCCCACCTCGTGGGTGCCCAGATAATCGTCTGTTTGTCCCTATTAATCTGCGCCCACAGGTGATCCACTGGGCTCACTCGTCTTTGCTCACCTGCCATCCGGGCGTACGTCGGACCATGTTCGCCATCACGCAGAGGTTCTGGTGGCCGTCCATGGAGCCGGAGGTCAGGGAGTACGTTGAGGCATGCTCCGTCTGCGCCAGGAACAAGAACTCCTCCAGAGCCCGCGCAGGCTTGCTACAGCCGCTGCCCATCCCGTCCCGGCCGTGGGCAGAGATCTCGATGGATTTTGTCACGGGGCTACCGACCTCCAAGGGGAACACCACGGTGTTGACCGTGGTGGATAGATTTTCAAAGATGGCACACTTCCTAGCCCTACCCAAGCTGCCCACCGCTAAAGAGACCGCTATCTGCATGATGAACAACGTGTTTAGGATCCACGGGTTCCCCAGAGACATTGTGTCCGATAGGGGGCCCCAGTTTGTCTCGCGGTTCTGGCAGGAGTTCTGTAAGCTCATCGGAGCCACAGCTAGCCTCACATCGGGGTACCATCCCGAGGCCAACGGACAGACGGAGCGCCTCAATCAACAACTGGAAACCAGCCTCCGGTGCCTGGTGGCCCAGAGCCCTGCGTCATGGAGCGAACACCTGACGTGGGTAGAGTACGCCCATAACTCCCTTCCCACCTCCGCCACTGGCATGTCTCCCTTCCATTGCGTTTTTGGTTACCAACCCCCTGTGTTTTCCGAGTCCGAACCAGAGGTGTCTGTGCCCTCCGCCCAGGCCTTGGTCCGCCGCTGCCGCCGCATCTGGGCAGCGGCACGCCAGACGCTGATCAGACAAGGGGACAGAGTGAAGAAAGCAGCGGACCGCAGGAGGAGACCGGCCCCAGTGTACCAGCCCGGCCAGCGAGTATGGCTCTCAGCCAAGGACCTACCCTTGCAGGTCGAATCACGAAAGCTGGCCCCTCGCTTTGTCGGCCCGTTCCCCATCTCGAGGATTATCAATCCAGCAGCTGTGCGCCTCCGTCTGCCCCGGTCCCTGAGGGTACACCCAACTTTTCATGTCAGCAAAATCAAACCAGCGAAGGAGAGCGCAATGGTGCCAAACCCCAAGCCACCCCCACCCCCTCGAATGGTCGAGGGGGGGCCGGTCTACACGGTGAGGAAACTGCTGGCGGTACGTAAGCGGGGACGGGGCAGGCAGTTCCTCGTGGACTGGGAGGGCTACGGGCCAGAGGAACGACAATGGGTCTCGTCTAGCTTCATAGTGGACCCGGATCTCATTCGAGATTTTTATAGAGCACACCCGGACATTCCAAGGCCGCCTGGTATTCGGCCTTGAGGGGGGGGTAATGTCACACCTGTATGTCAAGTTGCGTTTTTGTCCTGTCTCCAGTTGTTTTTTGACTTCCTGTTTTATTTTGGAAACTAACTCCCTCTCGTTTCAGGTCCCTTGCCCTTCCTCATGTGTCACCAGTCTGATTGTCTCTCCTGATTGTGTCCACCTGTTCCCACAACTCCCTCATGGGTACTTATAGTCTGCGTCGCCCCTTGTCCTGTGCCAGTGTGTCTTGTTGTTTTGCCCTGCACACCAGCCCTCACGTCACGAGTTACGTCAAGTCCGATAACGTTTGTCACGTCCTTTTGATCCCTGTTACATTTCCTCGTTTAAGAGAGATTTTGAGTTTTTGCCTTTTGAATTTTGATCTCCACCTTTTTCCTCATTAAGAGAGATTTTGAGTTTTTTCCTTTTGAACTTTGATCGCGACCTTTGTTTCCTCGTTAAGAGAGATTTTCAGTTTTTTCTTGTTAGTAATAAAAAGCAATATCAGCTGAACCCTCTGCGTCCGAGTCCTCCTCCTTCCTGCCTGACATCTTCAGCACTGGTCTATCTGCATAAGTGAACATTGTTGCACTTATTAATCCTGTCTTGTGATTTGCACACACCGCTAGAAATTAAAGCTGCAAATCAACATCCCCCCTCTGGGACTGACTGGCCTGGTGCTAATTCAGCTTGCTGTTTTATGCTATTTCATCCATGTCTCCACTCTGCATGGAGTGGTCTCCTATGACAATAAAAGCCATAACTAAATGTCTCCTAGAAACAAGAGCTTCTCACACTCTCTCTCTCTCTCCTTATCTCCCTGCGTGGCGACACATGGCGAGACGTGTTTGAACATGAACGTTGTCCACTGTCCTGCTGTCAAAATGAATCGGACGCAGTTCCGATTAAGTTGTTTGTCGTGTGCAAAAGCAGCGTCACGGAAGTTACTTAATATAACACCTTCAACATGCTCTGTGCTCTAATGGGATTTAAAAAGGAGCCTGTTTTATGTTGAAGTCTTTCATTTACCAACACTGGATACAGCGCCTGAAGGCATCTTGTGTAGACACAGACAGAGCGCAGGAGCTACTGCTGCTGTTTTATTTTTCCAAAAATAAAAGAATATGACGTATAACAAAACATTATATTTTCTGCCTTACCAGGCATCATATCACTGACTTTGATTTTGTCTAAAGGATTAAAACACAATAAAGCCTAAGAATGTATCCCAATTTTTATGACGTATAACTAATGCCTAAAAGAAAATAACAAGCAAAAGAATAACAGTTATAGAGATGAAGAAATATAAACGGATAAGCAAATACGAAATGGAAAATGATCTGCCAGCCAGGGAGGCAGCAGCACTACGTTGTTGACTGTGTCCATCTGTGTTCTGCAGCTGCGATGGGATGTTCTCAAGCTTCATTAGCAGCTGATGCCTCCACCAGCGTTTTGGGTGGTGAGTAAAGAACAGCACAGACTGCGGATTAGTTAGCACTCGTACATTGTGTTCGTATTATCCTTACTGGCATCTGCCTTCCCTCTGCCTAATGCTGGCTTGGTCCTTGTCATCCTTTCTCTTTCTCTCGGGCCCTCTAGTCGTCCCACGTTTTCCTCCCCGTCTCTCCCCCTGCGTCTCGTTTCGTCTTTCTCTCGCTGTCCGCCACACGTGCTTTTCGATGTGACCTGTTGGTCGCCTCCAGCCAGTCAGTCTGACGGGGGGAGCGTCCAGTGTGGAGCTTTCAGGGACACGGGCGTCCCCAGGCCCACCCCATAGTCTCCAGAAACCACGGGGGCTCACTCGTCGCAAGGTAGCAAGTATGGACACACATGTAAGGACACACAGTTAATTTGAATAATTCTGCTGCTATTTCAACGAATTGAATGAATTGAAAAGCAGATTAATTAATCGAGAGGAGAAGAGCTTCTGGCACAGTTGGTATTATTAAGTGTAGCCTATAAGTATATCTAAAAAGAGTAGTTATTCAAATGCAGCGATATTGTACTGCTTAAAGGGGACATAAAAACACCTTTTAGTGCTTGCCGCGAATTGGGGGATCGTAACAATTAACATTCTCATTAATAGCTTTGGTATGAAATATGAAATCGTTGACGAAAGATTTAATTTAATTCTCTATGACGTGAACATTTTGCACAGCAGGAGAAGAGTCGCTGCGCCGTGCAGAATTTACGCACCAAAAAGCAACGAGGGGAGAAGGGGAAGGTCCACGGGCTGTGGGTCGCACTAAATTGGAGAAAATAATTATTTTTGGTGAATGGCCTGTGGTTGATATATGGCTTTTAGTCATTGATTGAACGCCCCTAGCAGAAAAGGCTACATCAGCGTACGCCTACACACACGCCTTCACACGTGTTCTAAACAAAGCCTCGCGGCCGGCCGACGTCTCCGACTGTGACATGCTGGATCGATGCCGACACCCCTCCGACCGTCCTCCCGCCCCATCTCCCATCACCTCCCTCGAGTGACAGCTCCCATCAGTCTGTGTCTAAAGTTCCCTGAGAACACACACACACACACACACACACACACACACATCCCCAACACGATGATCTCACATATCACATTTTAAAATGTTGTAGTCAACAAAAGGTGAGCGTGTTGGTGTTTTTTTCATTAAGGTGTAATAACTGTTCTTAATCCCCACTCCTGTTTATGACCTTTTAGTATACCAGGTGACCTCGATGTCCGGCGATGTACCCGACATGCTAACGTGCTGCTTTCTACCTTTAGGCTAAAAGTAAAAATAGTGTGATGTGCATAATTCTACTAGGATGTAGTTTGTACCTCAGATACAAGCAGTTCTTACTATTCCTCACTTGTAATAATAGTGTCTGGATTAAACTATTCTGTGTTCCATATCTGGTGTGCCGGAGCTTTTACGGCAGCGCGCCCGGAGGGATTACTTAGTTTCATGTAGAAATCATTACCTTCGTGAGACATTACGTCACTTCTGTTGGGTTTTCTGAGGAAAAAATGCACCCCTGAAAGACGTTTTGCTCTGCATGGAAATGAAATGCATTAGTGGGATTGCATAATAACTGAGCCATAAAGAGGGACTCCCCCGAGCGAGTGAAGCTTTTATTCTACTAAGTGTGTGTGCGTTTTTTCCTCTGAAGGTTACTCGTCGTTGCACCACGGCAGTGTTTGTCACACAGGTTAAAAAGTGTCCGATAGAACAATTCACAACCAACTGCTTTCAACACGGACTAGACAAAGTTGTCGTGGGTCGCTATTATTCTGTGATGAAGCTGAAGATCTACACAGTTAGGCTATTTGCTTAACGATGAACAATCTTTTGGTGTCTTCGGCGCGATCTGTTTGGTTGCGCATTAAATCCAGCCACGCGAGCAAAGTCAAAGAAAGAAAGTAACAAGAAAATGTCTCCGTCAACGTTGTGAGAATGTAAACAGGACCCAAACGGTTTTCCCAGATGCCATTTCAATATGTCAGCAACTCAAATGGACCACGTGCTGTTTGCCTTCTGCTGAGAAAAACCCACCACGCGCCCCTCGCGGCGCACGTCACACGTCACGTGTGATCAGCGCAACCAGCCAACAGCGGGCAGGTACTTTCATCTCGACGTTTCCTTCACCATATTTATATATATATATCTGGCATTGCAGTGCCAGTAAGGGCTCCCCTTTCACAGTGGGACTGCGGCTGGTCGGGCTGCGCTACCATCAATACGCTGACCGTACCACATGCTCGATGCCAGGGAAGATTAAATCAGCATTCCATATCAGACTTTATAGTTTTTCATTGGAGGAAAACCACTTATTTAGAAGTTCATACGTCTGTTTTGCTCCTGACTTCCAAGTCCAAGTGTGCCTACAGCGAGAGGGGAAGACGAGCAGGTGGGGAAGGAGGGAAAGGGAGCAAGGTGAAAGAAGAGGAGGACGACGAGAGGACAGAAAAACAAAATCCCGGTGCGGTCCGTATGCCTGCGGTAATCCCTCGCCCGTCTCCGACCTTGAGCGCTTAAAAACCTCAACTTCCGCCAACTCAACACAGCGAAAGAGACGGGACGGGGGAGAGGGAGAGAGATAGAGTGGGCATAGCGCTGACCCGAGCACATCTCTAGAGGAAATCACCCCCCCCCCCCCCAAGGGGGGATTTACGCTGCCAAATGCATTAACTTCCAACTGGTTTTTTTGTCCAACACAGCATGCAATCAGGCGAGAGAGCGAGCACTGGCATTGTTTGTCTGATGAGGCTGCACGGCACACGTCTCTCCGTCCTCGGCTCCGTGGCTGTCCTCCCTCCCTTTCCCTGCCCTCTTTTTTTCCGACCGTACATTTGGTCTTCTCTCATTCATTCCCACGGCGGAAGGATTTAGTTGTGTTCCCCTCTATTTAATTGGTAATTAAAAGATAGCTACTGATTTTTTTTTCTTCCCAGAGTGGTAGATGTGGAATTAAAATGGGAGAAAGTTGCAGCAGGGAAGGAGAGGATGGAAAAGTGGGACCGGGGGGACAAAGGGTCGGGAGCAGCTGCTTGGAGAGCAAGTCCCTCTTTTAGTGTCCCATTTAATCACTCACATTTCAGAGAGAGCAAGAAGCAGACCTGCTAATCAAGAAGAGAAATGATAAATAATACTGAAATATCAATAAATATTTCATTTTAAAAAGCAGGATCACATGACTGTGGGAGCTATTCTTCGTCCCTCCGCTGACATTCCCTCCTCTGCGCCTTTCAGCGAGGCAGAAAGAAAACCAGGGTGGCTTCCTCTCAAACCGATGCAGAGTGGTGGTGCTTATCAAGAATTAATGAAGAGCTTCAGATGGAAACGTAACAAGCCACCCTCATCTGGCATCTCAAAAAGAACGACTCCCGCTGCTCAATAAGCTTGGTTTTTTTTTTTTTTTTTTTAAATCATGATGAATGGGTTGCCGAAAGTACCTGATGAGTCATCTTAGATTAGCACTCGCGGCCTGATCTGAGAAGTGGAGTATTGAGGCAGAGACTTCATCGACCCCCGGATGTGCTGAAGCAAACGAGGAGCTGCTTGGACCGAA
Source organism: Gasterosteus aculeatus (assembly GCF_964276395.1). Taxonomy (NCBI): domain Eukaryota; kingdom Metazoa; phylum Chordata; class Actinopteri; order Perciformes; family Gasterosteidae; genus Gasterosteus; species Gasterosteus aculeatus. The sequence goes on along the minus strand of NC_135694.1, from coordinate 27,706,437 downwards.
GGCTTGAGCCCATGAAAGTTGAATTTGGATCAGTGAGCAAACCACGTTTTCCTTTTAGCAACTTCAAGTGGCGAGATGACGCGAATTGGTGGCCTCACAGCGTCCTTCGGCATGCTCAACACCGGCCTGAATGCATCTGCAAACACGACCCGGAGCTGATTGGTCGATTCAATGGACAGGAAATCATCATCAAATCATTTTACACAGCAGCTTTTTGTGTCAAGCAACGGAGGAGCATATCCTAATAAAGTCAATCAGTGCTAAATTGAAGGCGGCTGGAGGTTAGTTTGAATTCACAGAGGAGCTAAAGTAAGTTCCAAAAGTGGCTTTAAAACCTCAAAGAGCTAAGTGACACACAAACATGCACTTTTGGATCCACGCATTCAAAGCCGGCTTACCAGAAGTTGACCAGGAACGGATGCTCAAGGTTCTGCATTATCTGCAGCTCTTTCAAGACATTCCTCACTTCGTTCCGCTCCACGCATTTCAGCTTGTTCATGTACTTCATGGCGTACATCTTCTTAGTGTCCTTCTTCTGTACAATGCAGACCTGATGATGAGATTACATAATGGGTAGTTTCTTTCACTCCACTGGTCAGAATGCTCTGAATACTTTATTGGTGTTGTGCTTGTGTGTCTCAGTCTCATCAGCATCTTCAAGGCTGTTAAAGTGGACTCGTTGCTGTCTTCGAACTCTAAACAGAAGACATAACCGTCCAAAAGTATAACGAATTCCTTACTGCCAATGCTGAAACACATAAATTGCCACACAAAACTATAGAAAAATAGAATATATGCATCATGAAAAAAAGGTTGCTATCAGCATCCTTTTAAAGATGCTTCAACTGATTTGTAAGATTTATCACTTTGCCAGATTTCAACGAGCAATAAATGATAAAATGCATAAAATGACATTGAGAAACGATGTACTTTTACAAACTGTTGCAATATAGTGGCGTCTTTTCCATTATTCATCCATTTTGTCTCAAGCTTTATTGCTTGTGACGAACCTGCGATATTGCAATAACGGTCCAACGAGCCTGGAGGGAAACTCCCTCTTTAATCTGTGCGATCAGGAATTTAAGCCCCGTTAAGGCGCTTTTAAGGCGTTAAACTTTTCACACTCGAATATTTTGCATTTCAGCGATGGGAAACGTCGTGTTGGCATCAGTCATATATTTCAAAGTTGCATAGAAAATGCCTTCAAGCTGCACTCAGCACTCTGTATTTGTGTATCAGTGGGAGGAAAAAGGGCTCTGATGTGAAATGCAGAATATCAGACCTGTTGCAATCTGTTCTGCTGTCATTACACATATAAATCGTACGCGACTGCCCCTCTTTTGACAACGACTGGGAATGGACACTATTTTCGAGGATTCATTTTGAGTTACGAGCGTCCATAAGCCGCAGTGGCTGCTGCCTTCTAAGACAGCGATCCGTGGACCAGCCGGCCCCGTTAATCAGCCAAACCCTGATCGCATCACTCGCCGTCCACTGTGATTAGACTGCTTATCTGTTGATGGAGAGCAGATGCCTCGAGGGCCTGCGATCGCTGCACGCATGTGCATGTGCATGCGAGCGTGCGTCGCTGCTGCGTGTGCTTACGTGTTACGTTTTTCCTGGAAATGTTTGTGGTGTCCGTTGTGAGGTATCACGTTTTACTCAACCGGTTTACTGGTTTGATATCGATAAATGAACTGTGTGTATCGCAAAGCTGTTTCCAGTAAACTTTTCCAAACAGAGACTTACTTTTCCAAAGCTCCCTTTCCCTATTGCCCTCAGGATCTGGAAGTTGTCGAAATTTACTGCGAAAGAGAAGAGCAGAAAATCTCTGTTAAGTACAAATCGGAAATTTGAAACTGAAATCTTGCGGTTTTCCTCTTCAAATTACAGTAAAGCTTCCTCCTCCAAAACAAGTATACATATACATACAAATATACAGCTTAACAGGATCAATGCTGGATATCAGTGGCATAGAAAATGGATTACATGGGATGGATGGAATACAATTCTCCCTTTGGGAGGACAGCAGGGACACTTCTTGTTTTATAGCCCACCATGATAGAGGACCGTTATATTTTAAGTTACATCGTAATTTGTTATATTTCAACCAATAACCTTTTTTTCTTCTTCCATAAATAGGAATGATAAAGGCTTATGAATGTCAGTAGAGTTCTAGTAGGCTCCTTGTGAGGGTTAACATGTCAAAGCCAACGGAGACATCCATGGCAACCACAGGTCACTTGACATAAAGACGTCACACTACACGTTGTGCGCTTTGCCACTGAACAAAAGAGCACGTTTCTGCCGCTCCGTATCCTCCCGGCCTCTTTCTATTCGTTCTATTCCTATTGAACGCACTCACAGACGCACACAACCTAAAACCAGAGCGCAACTCCCTATCTCACTCCCCTGCACCTATCAGCAACATTTATCGCCAATTGGAACCAGATGGGGCTGTTTGTTTCTTGCTACCATGACAACCAGGACAGAAGGTTTTCAATGCCCGTCCTTTTCCCCGAGGATGGAACAGCTGGTGTCCACTTATACAACCACAAGTACACACGCGGGGATAGACACAAAACACACGCGCTGCCCGCGGCCACTAGATCTATCGGATGTGGCGGTTACCGTTGCGTGCGCTGTTCGTCACGTGTCTCCGGGTACGTTCCTCCTTTCGCACTATCACGCTTTTTACCCAAACGACTTTGAAAATGGCCATAACGGGGCCCCGCTTTTTAATGAGCAACTACACACACGTGGGCCGCACGGGGTCACGGATGATGTATGCCCATCACACGTCCAGATAATCATGTTGCTTTTCCTGCTGAGCTTTAAGATTGGACGGGTTTTTCAGAGAGAGACGGCCGCGGTTGTGAAGGAGAGGGCAGACCTGTGTGGTCCCGGAGAGAGACAGAGACAGATTGAGGCAGACATACAAAACAGGGGGGGGAGGCGAGGCAAACCGAATGTCATATTTCACCAGCGGAACTTCGAATGGTTTAATGTGCCATAGGGACGAGTGGCACATGACTAACTGAATCTGCGCGCGAGGGACGGCGGACGCGTTGACTGACAGTCTCTCTCCGTGGCCGGAACTAACTGATGAAACCGAAGAACCTGTCAGTTTGATTTGGACTGACGCGCGCTATAACCCGCCCTGCATCGAAATGATCGGGCCCGTTGGGTCTGAGCCTGGCGCCACGCGGCGTGGCCTCAGCGTCACACCGTTCTCCGCGTGTACGGCTGTCTGTTTTCTCCGTCCGTCACAAGCAGTCTCTGTCCCCTGGGTATGTCCACGCTATGCCAAACGGCCTTTGGATGGCGCCCTCTGTCAACACCCGACGCGATCATATGCTCAAAAAACAGGTGGTTTTGTCCTTTATGTGAATCTCAGCGGAGACATTAGCAAGTGTCCCGTCTGCTCAGACACAATGTGCGAACCTGGAAATCCAGGTTTTTGGAAAACGACAGAATGAGCATGAAGACAACGCTCTGTCTGCAGCAGGCTTGTGTTTGTCTTTATTTTTTGGACTTTGCTACCTTGTATGTAGCACTCGGCCCCGAGCACATTCCCTCTGAAACATGAATGTGAGAGACAAAGGATGCCGGACACTGTTGTGAGTTTCGGGGTTTGCGTCTAGTTGCGTTGTGTTACAAAACTTTTTACAGCCGTAAAAAAAAAAAGGTTTGGAAACGACCCTCAAGTCACTTCAGAGTTATTTAGTTCTGAAACGGGAAGATATGTAAATGAGGAGCCATCAAATCATGAGTTTGGTATACTCATGTAAACACGAAACACAGTAGGCACTTGCAGAAAGCAGTTCAACCGATACTTGACACCAATTTCCTGATGTTACTCCGTTTTTTTTTCTCCAGAATTAGCCATCTCATCGTGGACGCACTGAGTCCCTCTGTCGGGCCCCCGCCCCCACCACACACACACACACACACACACACACAGAAGCCACCTGCAGACTAACCGACGTGGGAGCATCAGCGGTGAACTGAAACCGAATCCAGGGGTCCACGCGCCGCTGAAGGGAGCACGATCAGCAGTAAACGAGGCCTGTCCATTAACCAGAGTGTCCCGGTTGCACAAAGTGGAAAAAAGGCCCGTAGCTCAGGGGGAAGTCAGCCACGTCATCCTCAGGGGAGATAAACATGTCTTTAACAGAGTTCACCTTCGTGCACGGGCCTTTCTGCTAATCAACTGATATGGGTTGAACTGCAGAATACGGAAAGCCGTCTATATTCTGACAATGTGTTCTAAACCTTTTCTGGGAGAAATTTAGTTTTAACATAAGTCGAGCAACAAGAATATTATTATATCGACTACGTTTTTGTCGCTGTACTTTTGAGTTTGTCGCTACTTTTGATATTTTCTTAATAATACTTTGAAATATTAATGCCTTGGCAGTAGTATGGGTGAATTATCCCTTTTGTTTTACATTCATTTAAATAAAAAATGTAGCTATAACGATTTAAAAGGAGTTTTTGCAGCAGGAGGTTACATTGTGCCAAAAAAGCAGCATTAAATAATGATGTACATCACAATCTCTCTAAATATCTTCTAACATTCATATTTTATGTCTACAATATGTGCGAGAGACACTTTTTTGCAAACTTGCAAAGGGAAAATAAGAGACAAAGGACTAAACTTCCCTACCAGCTGCATTCATCGGGTTATTTTTGTGTTACGTCAACATTTATTAATTATTACCATTAATTTAACGCACAAAAATCCCACCTTGTGGCCGATATTACCCTGAAGCCACCTCTGATGCTTCTGAAGTGAAAACTCACTTTGCATCTTAATTGCTTCTCTTAGATGGTAAGTGCATGATGCGCCAACATGCAGCGACCCGCTTTACCCCCCCAGAGAGAACGCTGCCTACGTCCGGCTGGGGTTTCCTCGGTGGGGGGATTACTTACTGTTACTGTTTGCAGTGAGCCGGCCTCTTGCTAATTTATAACAGTGTGTCTCTGTGTTTATTTATTCCACAGCCCTCGCTGTTTAGTGAGGGGGGGGGGCAGTGAGTAAGTAAGGTGCACTGTAGCGTTTAACATCCAGGGTTCACAGACGCCCCGTCATGAGCGACATTTCCAGAGTGGCACACTAGATGACCGATCAGCAAGGTTAACTGTGAATGATGGTTTCCTCCTTGAAAGGAGGGGGGGGGGGGGGGGGGGGGGGTCGCCTCCAGTGTGGGAGAGAAAGCCACGGCGTACGGATTGAATCGGGTGGAGTGACATGTTTTGATGACTGATGGAATATGAAGCCATCCAATGTTTGAAATGAAAACTGATACATTTAGATTTACAATGTAACAAAAATAAACAAACGTATTAGGTCCTCTAGGAAACAAACAAACAAACAAAAAACTACCAAGGAAAGCCGCCTCACTTCTGACTAAATCGCCGACTCATAAAACACTCATTTTCTTGAAGTCCTTTGCGTGCAGACAGAGTGGAATTTCTTTTTGATCATTTGAGGCACTGCCTCCGATCGATAGATTCACATCGTGTTGTCTAACCAAGTCACAGAGAAAAGGGAAATCAAAGTCATAATCAGTTATATGTCATCAATTATGACTGCACTCTACTATGTGTTTAATTGTGTGGACATACAGTACGTCACGCTGGCTAAATCTGTGGCCGCAAAAGGGAATTTCCCTCAATTACATTTGCCGAGGAAGAGTTGTGGGCGCCCTGATCAGCAGATCCATTTCCTGTAAGTGCACTTCATTTTATTAGCTAATAGAAACAGCTTCACACATTGATACGGCTGCAGATAAACAGTCGTAAATCCTGCAAACTACGTGTCCTTTTGTTTAACGCTCCCTGTGCATCTCCACTAGATTCCGGGTGGCAGAAGTAGGAGACACCAAAGGAAAGAGGAGAAGTCCCACAAGGGCGTCGGATCTTTTGGGACTCACCCTCGTCTGTGTCCTCGGCGAGCGCCGCCTTGCTGGACTGTCCGAGCCCCATGGCTGCTCCTCTCAAGGTTCTCCTGGTCCGCTCCTTCAGCTCTGCTCAGCATCCAACGGTCTCTCCCACTGAGACGCACTCATAGCCTGGTCACCAACAGCCCCTCTCACACACACACACACACACACACACACAAGTGCTGCACTGCTTATCCCTGACACACACACACACACACACATACGCAGTAGATGGCTGGGTTTTGCTGACTTGGATGGGTCCCGTCTTCCTCTCAACTCCCCACCTTGACACAACCTCACACACACACACACACACACACACACACACACACACACACAGAGGCGGTGGCGCTACAGTGTAAGTCTCCCGCGTGTCTTCACCCCAGTGTGGACGGACGATGGTAGACCTTCGACTCTCGCCAGGCGGGCGGCTTGTGTTTCAGTGGCTGTGACCCTCCGCTGACTGATGGTCCAACCTGCGAGGGGAGGCGGGGACACACGACACCAGCAGCAGCAGCAGGAGGAGGAGGAGGAGGAGGAGGAGGAGGAGGAGGAGGAGGGACAGGCAGCCAGAGAGGGGGGAACAAGTGGAAAGGTATAGAGGCGGTGAGGTATAAATGGCTCGTACGCGGCATCTGCTGATGAACGGAAAGACTGACACGCGTTATATTCTCAAGAGACGAAGGGGAAAGAAAGGAAACGTGGCTCTTAAACTCCACGGGACAATGACACCGGCACTTTAGGCAGTAATCAACTTGATGGAAAATTATTTACAAGGACTTACATGTAAGTCTCCTTCATTCTGTTCCTCGTTACTTCCTTCATCTGTCATTTATCAATTATTTAATTTTGACAGTTCTATTCAGAAACTCATCCCGGGGGAGCAGCGTCTGCATGTGTGATGAATGGTATGATTGCTTTTTCTATTAAGAGCACAAAATGGGAGTCTGTTGATTTATAGTTTTCTGGCATTGGGTACAGTGAATGGGATCCCTCAGGCTGCCCTCCTCAGGACGTGACATTTCACGAGTTACTACGTATTGTTGCGGTAGTAGACAAAAAAAGAAAACACATATCAGAAAGTGCATGATGTAACACGAAACTACTAAACTACGTTCACAAAGGAAAATGAAATAAATCCATCTGCATCGAAAAATAGTACCCCTGTGTCTATTCTGAGCTTCTAGTCTCCTATGATAATACAAAATTCATATCACAGCTTCACGGTTACGTTTGCTTTATCCTTTAAAAAAGAAGCGCAGCACATCCCATAATATCTTACAGGGGAATTGAATGACCGAACTGAGCAGCTGAGATGCATTTTAGAAATCAATATAAAAAGTTCGAGTCATCGTGGCAACATTTAATCCGCTAGGGGGAAACCCTTTTTATGAATGTCATCCCTACAACTGCGTGATAAGGTCACCACGGCATATTTGACCCCCCCCCCCCCACACTCCCCCTCCCTCATATGTGTCGAAGAACTATTGTGGGGGAGCCGCAGTGCTGAGGTAAACGCAGAGGACATCGAACTCGGAGCCCCTCATCTAAACATGCGCAGAATAGAAAGTACCCCCCCCCCCCCCTCCCCGTACACACACACACACACACACACACACACACACGCACACACACACACACGCACGCACACACACACACACACACACACACACACACAATGAATCCCTGCAGGACAGCTGTGGGCACCTACCTCAGAACGCGCCCGGTGGGTCGGGGGCGCATGGGACCGCTTCCAGGCCGGTTTGCTGCAGAGAGGTGAGGCGACACAGGGGGAGCAACAGTGCAGCTCAGAGGATCATTTCTTCGATGTCCGTGCGACGACGCACCGGGACGCCCGTGCGCAAAGAACCGCCCCCTCCTCCCCTAAAACGGAACCACACAGAGAGACCTGACTTGCGACGGGGTACGATGGCGAAACCGCCTCAGCTTCTGGAGGACAGATGAGACAGCGAGCAGAGACGGGTTTTTAAAAAATAAGTATGTGTGTGGGGGGGTGAGGGGGGGTGGCTGGTGAGTGGCGCGTGGCGCGTCGCACACTGGTGAGAGACTGACCTCCACATCGACGCGGTGGGCAATGCGCTGGACACCCGCGCGCCTTCTGGAGACGCAGGTTTCACGGGCTGATCCGCCGTGTCGTTCAGCATTAATCCTTTAAAAAAAAAAGTTGCATCCTCTAATGAATGTCCACAAAGACACTGACTGGATTGACGTCGCGGGTGAAGTAAGTTCCGTGTGAGTCCCTTGGAGTGATTGTCCCCTGGGCCGTGGTCTGAGATCCGCGGGTTGTGCGCTACTATTAAAATACAACCTGAAAACAAGCAGCATGTATCACTTTAAAATTGGCACCGCCTCACAATACTTTATTTACACCTGCGTGGAATTCCTGATGTTGCCATGAGTCAGGGTTCATCATCAGCTGCAGCACAGCGCCCCCCCACCCCCCACAGCGGAATCTACCATAGCACTTTGCCTAAGGGCCCTTCAGCAGGGCAGGTTGTCGACAATGGGCTCTGGGTGAGGACCAGTCTCTTTATAGACAAGCCTGCCGTCTCATGATAGCCCTTAAACATATGTGGAAATAGCAATCATGCAGTAATGTATCTTGTGTTCTACAGTGAGTCTATATTTTAATCCCATTCGGAATCAAGGTAATAAACCTTTAGTATGTGTGAATACTCTTTGTGCCTATTAGGCCTGTGAGCACAGTTATTGCTCACCATCTCATAAAGGTTTTATGTATAAATCAAATGTCTTTCTATAAAGTTGATGTCAAAACTGGAATATTGTACTTAACTGGACCTATCAGGATACTCACATACTTGGGGATACAATGGCTACTTTAGCTGTTAGTGTACTGCTAGTATGCACTTAAGTATACTCTTATAGAGTACCGTGGTTGTATTGGACGTCCAAAATGTATAGTAATGGATAACTATCTGAAGAAGTAGGGGAGGTGGGTTAGTTATCTGAAAAAGACGTCCCCTTTGCGTTATGTGTGTCAGCTCCATGGTGCATATGCATCGGAGTCCGCTGTATTTCGGCCACCATTCTGTGGTCCAATGTCTCAACGTGCGTCCAATCCTGAGGTCATTAATAGTAAAACACCACCGTCCGCGACGAGGACTGTCCCTTCTGTCCCCTGGTTAATGGAGCAGGCCAAGGTCGAGAGGAGAAAGACGGTGCGGCGGAACTCTGGGAAAGGAGACACGCTTCCTTATTCTTCCTCCTTTTCCACTCGGTCATTCCGTCACACCCTCGGTGTTGCCCATCCATCTTCCTACGGAGGTAAGGGGGGGGGTCAGACCTACTCTCAACAAAGAGGTGACAAGCACCACTCAGTGGCAGGGCGACTTCTTATCAGCAGTACGACAGCATCAGCAGTTGTGCTCTCCCTTTAGAGGAGACGAGTGTCTTATCACACCTGGACAGAAACGGATTAAAGCTATAAAACATAGAAGAGGCCTGACGTGTTTTCCAATGTTGTCCTAGTTTTGTTATGCTCAGAAAATAGAAGCGGTCATAGATAATCATAGATAGTCTTGGCGTTACTTGATTAAGATTTCCACTGAGGAAAGCCACTATTATTGAACACAACGGTTGAGGACATTGGAGACCGCTCAGGAGGACGTGAGGAGATCACATCTGGGGAATGAATGCCATCTAGTGGATAAAAAGAGATGGAACAAGACGTGACAGCAGCCAATGTGTTTAATACAGTTAGGGTCTAATGGGAATATCATGTACTACATAAATTACATTCATGACCAATATTACAGTCAAAGTATCAACTCTGCCCTTATTCTCCATGTAAAATGCTTCATTAAGGAAAACGTGAATCAGAGTAATGGTTGATGAAGCCTTGGGGCTGAATAGGGTTGTAGGATTGTTAATATAGAAGCATCACTGTTTTACCACCTATAGTTTGATCTGGGAGACACTATGTGAACAGTTAATACTATGAAACAGATTACAACATGTAATACACTGCATGCATTAACATATCAGATGCTGCATTGCAGAAAATGTAACCTAAACTGAAAATATGGTGTCTTACTGTCTTCAACGCAGCTCTATACTAAATAACGATATAGTAATTTCGCCTTTCCTCTTAAATACCCAATTGTTACTATTTTGATCTCTGTGGTCTGGTTTTCACCCACTGTAGCTACATTGTTTTATTGTATTTCGGTTTTTCTTAGTCAGTGTATCCAAGGGAAAAGTCTGAGCCACTTCTGCCGGTTAATGGTTTGCTCTGAGGGTTTCATAAACAGGGTTTATTAAAAAACGTCGGTGCTGTGTGGATGTTTGAGCCTTCTCTGCTGAACTGTGAAGTCTCCTGTTGAGTTTCAGCAAAGGGTTCAATAATGTAATATTACATAATTAAACTTGGATCCATTCTTACTACCTTTTACAATAATGGAGTATTACATTAATTAACCATGTATTCCTACATCAAAGGAATTCATATATTCATTTAGACGATGGTATTTCTATTTTTTTATTCAAGTCAAGCATCTGGAGTGTTCTCTCACGTCGGTTTCCACCTGCTCCACAGGTGGCGTTGCACTGAGCTGCGCGCGCCACTAGAGGGCGCGCTGCCACCGCCTGCACAGGTGAAGAGCGAGTTTGTTGAGAAAATAATGTGGTTTACATGAAAAGACAGCAACATTGCAAACACATTTGTGATTTGAAACCCACTGATTATGGTATTCTACGACTTCCAAAGCATAAAAACTGTAATGGTGCATCACACAAATTCGAGTCCCTCACGTATTGTTAAAAGCAGAACTACAGACGTCACAGCGATGCGGTACGATGCGAAAGAGCTGCAAAACCGGGGTCGTAATAAGTTAATAGCCGCTTTGCCCACGAGCTCCAATTAAAGTTAACGAGGCTCGTTAATTGCACAGCTGTTCGCGTCGTCGCGAGGAGGACACGCGCCGCACCAACCCGGACACGAACTCCTCGTTGCCTCCTCAGCGCGATGGGCGCGCGCCCTTGTTCCTTAAAAAGAAACTACAGTTCCATGACGGCAGTGGGAGGGGTCGTCGAGTAACGAGCCGGGGCGGGTTTTTTTTCCAGCACTTTGGAAGCAACAAGTCGCTGAAGGCGGTCACTGGTCTGCATCGTGTCTCCGGCGGCAGGTGGTCACGGCGCGTCGTGGATCGTGGACGGGGACTATGAGCGCGCGACCTTCGGACAGAACACTGACTGCTCTCAACTCGCTCAGTTTCACTTTTGACTCACTCCGATACGCGCACCGTAAATAGTGGTGAATTTAGCTGAATTGACGCGCGTGCGTAGTGTTCTCTGCGCCTTTTGACACTTTTATTTTTATTTTTTATTTTTTTAATGTGGAATTGTAAATAATGGCCTTCGCTAGATTCAGCAAAATATTCCGTCTGCCTCCCATTGATCTCAAGAAGAAGCTCAAGCAGTACGAGCACGTTCACCGGGACATCGACCCCAACGATTTATGGGAAATTATCGGCGAGCTGGGCGACGGCGCCTTTGGAAAAGTCTACAAGGTGAGGTTTTGATTTTAAAGTCACCCGGATCAGTGTGCTCATGCGCCCGGTTCATCCCAACCTTCGGTCGTCGATTGCTCACCTGTCGCCCGACACTTTCACTAAGCGAGCTGGTGAATGATACCGCACATTTAAAGTTCTATGAGTCACACCGGGAGGACGGAACCACCTGTAGCTCTTTTTTTCTAAGCACGTATTTCACATTGTAGAGGAGTGATCAAACTTCTGCTCACGTGTGGATGTTTTGTCAGCCCGTCCCTGCTGAGGTGGTGACTAGTACATGTCAATAATTTGCTGCAGAGTTCCACTCCAGTAGTCACTTGGCAGGTTTCTTTTGAATGCCATGTTGTTAAGAAAGCCCATTGTTCATGCCACGCCATGTTGGCCAAGGATTGTTCACATCCTCCTGCTGAGATCCACTTCACCATCGGGTCTAATCGCTTTTCTTACCTATTTCCTCACTTAAAATAATCAAAACTTTAAGTAAAAAGAGACTTTTTAATATGTAAAATACCCCCCCCCCCTCCCCACCACCCACTTGCTCCTCATCAGTTCTGTCCAGTCGTCCCCTGCTGCATCAGCACTTTCAGTCGCTGAGACATGAATTAATCTGGATCGGTCCCTCCTGGGAAGCCGGGCACAGGCGCGCAGTGTGCGCGCTGGCCAGCGGAGCACAGTGAGCGTCTTTCACGCAGCTGGCGCCTCAGTGGAAGAAGTGATGCCTTCTGCACCCAACAGAAAACTTAGTGTGTTTACATATGGGGTTTTTCTTTCCGCCTTTTTATTTAGGTATTTAGCTGGACAACATGCAGTTGAAGCGACCCTCTGTGCAACGCTGACTTGTTTGCACTGAAATGAAAAGAAAATCGTTCACAACCTTGCTCCCAGCCCGAGGTCTGGCTATTATCTAACTAGTCCTATAATGCGTCTTTTGAGCAGAGCGAGCATGTGAGGAGTCCTATGGAAAGCCTTTTGATTCCAATGGGAAAAGTCAGTGAAGCAACCAGTACGCCATGAAGACAAAAATGCTTTTGAGTTGTCTGGTCCAAGAAGCGACCGACTGGACACGAGGTGCTTTGACGTGTATAAATCCACAGGGGGTTCTTTAAAAGTTAGTGTTGAGGGACGCCTACGCCCCCCCCCCCTACGATATTCCCCTCTTTCATCCAAATGTGTCTGCTTCTGTTTCCTCGAGTGGGTTGGAGGAGGCCTCTGTCAGGTGGAGGCGGACGCATGGTGGGAGCAGACGATGGCCTGGAGGGGAAACCGTGGGACTGCATCGGGGGGGGCGGGAGGGGGGACCACGAGTTATCGGCTCGTCTGTGGGTGGGAGAAGTCTCGGGTGGTGGATTGCACATGTTTTCCGTTGTTAAAGTCTGTGATGGAAGCAGGCGCGAAGAGGGCGTCGATACCTCATGACAATAGACCGCCGCTGCTTATCAGATGGGTTGGGTTGGGGGGGGCTACACGTGAGCGAGCCGGTGGATTCGTTTGCAGAATAAAACGACTGGATCCTTATGTGTGTTTGTGCAAAGTTCTCGCATGGCCCTTTTTTTGTTGGTTTCAGCACGGACCTCTAACTGTACAGCGTTGGTTGAGACCGAGTGCTCTTGGCTAACGGACTCTCCAAAGGTTTAAGGCCTATTGGGAGAATAACAACGACTCTCGGTTGCGTAAGGGGGGGGGGGTTCGCAGAGTGATGAATCGCGCAGGCTGTGTGCAAATGTCTATACCACAGAGATGCAATCCATCCCTCTGTTATCAAATACTTTCCGCTTTATTTGTTTATCCTACATGTATGAAAAGGATTTGCATGACAAAAAAAAGCCCACACTGTAAATGTGTTTAGCATCTTTACACGTAATGTGACAGAGTAAAGAAACCAAATGCAGAGTAATCACTTTGAAATGTCAGGGCTTCGTAGAAGGAAAGACAAACAAGCTGCTGTGGACATTCTCAAGCGCTCTTTGTCACAAGATTGCATCTTCACTGTCACTGGGGTGTTGTCACGCAGATCGGTTGTTAATCACTGTTGGCAGTTTTTTAAGGATTGGCTCATTCCAATTGGAACACTTCACAAATTCCTGCTGGAAGACGTTGACAGAGCGCACTTGTCTCTAAATGTTGCGCAACGTCCTGGACTTTACCTCCCCCGCGCAGTCTTCACCACAACCACTTCAGTCACTCTTACTTCAAGTCGTGGCAGGAGAGCGTCTCACTTCCTGTCCACGCCATGTATCGCAGGATATCTTTTGTTGTTTGTCTGCGTGTCGGCCTATGCACGCTTGCACTTGTTGGAAGGAGTGTGTGTGTGTGTGTGTGTCTGCAGCCGAGGCATGAAACACAAGAGTTGTATGGTTCCCCTCACTAATTAATGGGACACGTGCCGCTGAGCCCATTGCCCTGCTGCCACTGGCAAAGTGTTTCCATAGACACGAGCAGTTTGTATGGTTACGCTACGTCACATTTTGCATGTGGGTTGAAAGCCATTGTGTGTGTGTGTGTGTGTGTGTGTCTTACACTGGGTTACAGGGCTTCCTTGTTTACTCAGCCACAGACTGTACACAATTGCAACTTGGTGAAACACTTCAGTCACTGCAGCAAGAGTGGATTGTGGTGAAAAGACACTGAGACACTGCAACAATGGATTTAGTGCACCGTGTGGTTCTCTTCTAACGGCATCATCGGTTGTAATCAGAATGAGTCACGTTGAGTGTTGACGGGAGGAACCACTTTTATTCCCCCTACAACAAGTCTCAGAAACGCACTGAGGGGGAGGGGTCACCGGTTGCAACATCCTCTTTGCAAAGGAAAGCCCAAAAGTTTGTGTAAAGGCCACAGTCTTAATTTAGAAACGCGGCGGTGCCACGGAGACGCATGTCCATCGTCAGACTCTGGGTCTAATCTCAGGGACCAGCTGGGTCCAAAGCTACTGATAGGAGCCCCGACCAGTGGGTGTGGACGCACACAGATGGCACTCGCAGAAGAGCCTTGTGTGTGTTTGTTTTCTGTTACTTTTTGAAGTTCCTCTCTTTTTCAAGTTCGCGTGTTAGCTGGCGTTCACGTGACGCGGTGTCAGTGGGTGGTTGCGTTCGCATCGGGTACTGGAAGCTGTAATGAGAAAGTGGATCTGTTGAGAGATTCCTGCCTCTGAATCTCTGAGTCATACATGTTTCATCTTTTTACAAGAATAGTTGAAGAAAGCCACGTAAGGGCGGGATGCTTTCTTTGAGGCTCCTTGTGACCTCAGCAGGATTTCCTGCCACACTGACCTGCTGTGTGCCTTCACTTCAAGCTCTTGAAAATGGGAAGTTTTCAATGCTGATCAAAACTTTCTTTCAACTTTCATTTTTTTTTCTTTCTTCCTTCTCACGCAAACAGCAGTTTGTGGCTTGCTGGGAGTTGATAAGAACTTTCTTGGTTTGAAGCTGGGGTTAGTTAAAATACAAAGTTTTTGATTTACTATGTTATATGAATGAATACTTTGTTGCCAGCACTGCTTGTTTTTGTATACTTAAAAAAAGAGCTGTTTTCACTGCATATTTTGATTAAAGTTATTTTAGTTATTTTACCCAAAGATGCAGACAGTTTTTCAGCCCTGACTTGTGTGCAAGAGTCGTTTAGTGAATGAAACTGAAACGGAAACTGCCTGCCTGCCTTTTTTCTGTACATAGCTATATTAATAAACTCATTGTTTTTAGCCATTTGTTTCCATGTGTTTGTCATTGTGCATTGTGTCGCTTGTGTGTACTGTGCTACTGCCTCTTGGTCATCATTGTAAATGGAAATTTGTTGTCAATAGATTTTACCTGGTTAAATAAAAAAAAACAAAAAACAAAAAACGGTGACAGATTTGATTTGAGGCTGTTGAACATGTTTCCTTTGTGCACCTTGTTCAACCTAAACGAGAGATCATCACTTCCACCGGCGTCTGCTGTCAGAGGGGAGGCTTTATTCGCTGCTCACATTCCTGTTACACTGGATGAGCCTTCAGAGGGAGGGGAGGTTACAGGTTTATGACGGGACAAAGGTCTATCATTCCCCTGAAAGGTGTGTGTGTGTGTGGCAACTACAACACTGTACACATGCTGAAAATACACATCAGCATGTGTTATGTCCATTCACCCTGGAGGTGACTGACCCCGGGGAAAGCTCTCAGTGACCCGTTTCAAGGGGTCATCTGGTCCTTTCACTCTGATTAACTATTCCATACTTGTCAACCCAGTTTAAATGCACAGAGAAAGCGTAATCTGTACAAAAAGATCTCAAATGTTGTATATTTCAGGTTATTTTGCGGCTTGAAGTTGTAACCGTCTGCATTCTTCTTTACGCCAACACACCTGCAGTAATCTTTAACGTCTCAGAAAACACATTAAACATAATTATTCCGAGCCTGATTGATATTGAAAAGGCAGCGTGCTAAATAACAAACGCATGCACACAAAGCCGGGAGTGTGTGCTCTTATGTGTTTGGTTAGTCTACAGTTTGTTTGTGTGCTCAAACATGGGTCTGTAACATCTGCTTTTTCTATAGTTCTTGAGCATCAGCCGGCGAGCTTCTCTCGCTCATGGATTGTGGCCTGCGAGCAGACGGTTTCGGATAACTACATGAGTACTCTTTCGTGTAAAGATGCATCGTCCATTCGATGTTTTTAAGGTCTGACAGAAACTCTTGCATTACTATGCATTTGTTTGTTTTTGTGTATACACAAACATTCATTCATTCACACTCTTGAAGTAATAAATTCCCTGTGCCACACAAAATAAGGCACCATTAAAAAAAACTTTATTATTTGTGTGTGTGTGTGTGTGTGTAATATATATATATATAAATTCTTATTTGCATGAGGCTCCGTGTGCCCTCTGTCCACTCCCCCAACCATCTGAAGGCCAGAGGCACATTCCTCAGCTGTGTTCCCTCTGAGATGTAAAGGTGTATGTGTGTTTTGTGTAGCTGGGTCAGTGGATGAAGTTCTGAAGCAGATCGGACGGCAACCTTAATATTACTAGTCGTGTTGCAATAAACTTGCAACCAAACTTTTTTTTTTTGGTCTGGACTTTCCGTGGAACCCGACTAGCATGCGGGGTTGCACATGCAAGTACCGGTGATGCATCTTCTGCTGGAAGTAAAACCCCCAGGCAGTGAGTTTGCCGACCGAGCCGAGATGTTGGCGGAGGAGTGCGAGTGTCTGGGGTGTCTCCGCGTCTACTGTCCAGGCCTGTTAACAGTACGAGGAGACGTCCTGTTGACTCTCACTGTTTGACAAACGCACACAGTCCCGTGGACCCGGAGGGACTTGGCGTATGTGTGAGTCGCCGCGGGCCCGTTGTGTTTGCTCAGATGTTTTTTCCCACAGCCCCACAGGCGGTTGAGTCTGTTGTGGTTTCTACTGTTCACCCGGCGGCCACGTGCAAATCCGTCCTCCGTTTCTCACATTAAACTGTGGCTCGCATTGACGCGCCACCTTTCACCATAGCTTCCAACCTGTTGCAGTGACCCTTTTTAGAGGGTTGTAATTGTCTAATAAGAACAATTGCAGTTTGGATTATTTTTGTTGATCTGACGGTGCCGCACGGCTCACCGCCTCACCTTTTGAACTCTGTCTTTAAGTCTCTGCTCGTCCCCGGTGGTGCTGTTGCAATCGTGGCGCTGGGCGTGTGGTCGTGTCAGGCAGACCCTTGATGTCGCTTCCTCCCCCATCGGCCTACTTTCACAACGCCCTCTGTGTCGCAGCGACGGAGATCATGCGTTTGCCGTTTGTCCCTCAATAAGAGTCGCCTTTGTGGTGCCGCTGAACAATCCACCCATGTTTACTTCTTCCTTTATCTAAGAATTGCAAGGATTCAATGTCTTTGCCTTAATTTAGCCACACTGACACTTTAGAGCTTTTTGTGGTTCTGCTTTCTACCGCAGAGGCTCAAGAAGGGTGTGGAGTTTCCTTTCCTGTTTCTTCTTTTCTCTAAATGTCAACATCTTAATTGCTGTCTTGTGTTTCTTGACCTTTTTTGGATTTCCTGTGGCTTCAAGAGTCCGGATGGCGCAATGATAACATGCTGGGTGCATTTAATGCTTTTGGTAATTTGATCAACTCCTCTCTTTTTGGTTTTGTTTCTTCAGGCCAGGAACAAGGAGACGGGAGCTCTCGCTGCGGCCAAAGTGATCGAGACTAAATGTGAGGAGGAGCTGGAGGACTACATCGTGGAGATTGACATCCTGGCCCAATGTGACCACCGCTACATCGTCAAGCTGCTCGATGCCTTCTACCATGACAACAATCTGTGGGTAAGCGTCTCAGGAAGACCCCCCCCCCCACCCCCCAACGTCAAGTTCAAACCACAGACTTCACCTTCCCCCAACTGAACACCATTAAGTCGAATATAATAAGTTGAATATGCATTGGCCAGATTACTGAATGCTCACTGCTTCATTTAAATCAAAGGAATAAAGTAAAACAGATGAGGAAAGTGGTCAAGGTCAATAATGTACTGAAGGGACCTTATCAGCACAAGAAGGATGCTTTCCCACTGTGTTGAGGAGTTTGTATGCACCCTTCCCGCGCAGAGCCACAACGCGCAAACCTTTACGATCAGCGGGGTGGAAAGTGGAAAAACAGACCTCTTAAATGTTGGCAGGCTCGTCTCAGTCTGTGACAGCCTTGATGTTTTATTTCCATGTCTCATCCAGGGTGTATTTATCCTACATATGAAAAGCTCTTGGGAATAAAGAAAGATAAGACAAGTGGACTGTCTAAATGGGGTTGACAGAAGAACCCCCCCACCAGGCTGACGTAACGCATCAGAAATGACTCCATCCTCACCCCGCTGTTACAGCAAGAATCGATTTTTCAAGTTTAGTGTTTTTTTGGGATATTTTCCTTCTCCACACTCCCTCTGTGGGTCAAGTATTCGACTCCCTCTGTAATCTTCTGGTCTATCTGGCCAACAAAAATAATGGTGACCTCATGCCGGGGCACGACCTTGAATATCTGAGGAATTACAAGGCAGAGTAAAGACTAAAGATAGTTCGGTTGGGTTGTTCATTCTTCGCTTTTATTATTATTAGCTGATTTAAAGTTTAGACGCAGCCTTTTTTGTCTCCCAGTAGTTGCCCTTATTTAGTAATATGTACAATTTTTGTCCAGTGGATTTTACAACACTCCCATGGTAACAACAGGTTGGGTTCACTAATACAGCAAACATTTCCTGCAGCTACTTTTGTCACAGATACAACAGAAGAGCCACTTGTGTTTCTGTTACAGCAGACGTTTTTAAATAGGTCTATTATTATGATGATCTGACTTCCTGCCATGCGCAGCCCCAGTAGTCCTCGACACAACCGCAGGTTACAGTAAAGTTATTACCTAGCAGTGAAGTGGAGGTGTCCTAAAGCTCTGCTGATTCTTCCCTTGCTCCAAAAAAAAGATCTGGCAGAAAACGCCCAAAATGTTTTGTAGACAGTTTTAGAAGACCAAACATGCATCATTTATTGTGAAAGCCACACCATATTTATTTTTTTTAGCTGTGATCCAGAGATAGAATTGCAGGAACCTAATACTTTAAATGGCAAAAAATATTATCAAAATGTATGATCAAATCAGCTATTTTATGAAAACCATCAAAACATAACACAAATTCCAGGAATGCTCAACATTACAACATGACTGTCGCATTCCCAAAGCCTGACAAAACGCCTCACACACACACACACACACTGAATGTCCTGCTGGCTTTTGAGACTTTGTTTGTTTGTCAAATGTCCAATCTCTCTGCGTAATCTGTCATTCATCCTCCATTCTGAGAACAACCTACTTTTTCTGGGTTAGTAAAGAAACCTGCAGCCAAAACGACCATATGAAGAAGTCCGAGGAATATTTCTAACGTGAGCGCGCTGGTGTTATCCTAACCGTTACCCCAGTGGCTGGCGGTCGGGCCTCAGTAACCTCCGGTTGGGTGGACCGCGCAGGGCTGAGATGATGGATTCCAGTACTGAGCCACCAGTTTTGCTTCCTCCTTCCGAAGAGAAGGATTTGAGGAAGAAAGAGACTGTGAGAGAAGGGCTGTCTTGTTCTCACTCTGGAGGGCAGCAGGGCAGCCAGGCCCACGGCGTGAGAAAAAGAGGCCCTTTCAACGCGGGGACGCCACTGCTGACATCAGCATATTCCGTAACGCAGAAGAGGGAGCTGTTACCAGATGAGAGGGACCATAAACACAGGAGAACACTTTCACTCCTTTTTTAAAAGGATTGTTAAGCCGTTGATTTGCCCAAATGACAAAACGAACCCATTTTCCCAGCCCCGTTGGTTTTACTTTGAGATATTCCTCCCCATGATTCATGCTTCCAACTAAATACTTTTTTTATGGTGTGTGTATATAATAGTGTAACAAATGAAAAGATTAAATAATTTTCAAGACTGTAGCAACGCTGTAAAACAAATGTTATACCTTAGTCAATATTTGCATGCAGTGGTTCTACGGAATGTCACCGACTGTGGTTGCTAGGAGATATTTTGATGACACCGCAGAGCGAATCGACAGCAGTCGTCTTTGGCCCCACCTCGTACACACATTAGTCACAGAGTGACTAAGACTTTATGTGCCCTTATTTCATTCTTTACTCCTCACTGTTTGAAAATAGCATTTTATATCCTTTTTTCTGTCTTCTGACCAAACCAGGTGATGTTTTTCGTGTCCAATTTGGTTGTTTGTCTCTTGTTCTTGTACTCTGCATGTGCGAGTCAGGTGAAGTCCCGCATGTGTGTGTTCAGCCCACAGTGGGTATGCTTCACATGCAGCCGGACCAGTCGGGGAACATTCTTCACGCCAGCAAAACACATCATACAGATTGGTTTTGAGGCAGAGAGCGACACAATCTGGCCACAGACACGGAGGGGAAACGAAAGCCAGTGGCTTCCGGCACTGTAATGTAATGTTCTACTGGAGGTTCACTTTGGTACGAGCCTAGTCTTAAACCGAGGAGAATTAGAAATAAGGTGTGTTTGGTTAGTGGTGAGCAGAAATACCTAATAAATCTCACACCCAGGAGTGCTTTAAAACTAGATTTCATTCGGACAGATGGTTGGAAACACATGTTAACAATCTAAGTTTCAAGTTGTAATGGGTCTCACGTGGCCGAAGTACCAGGTAAATTAGTCCGGGTTATGTGAAAAACGTCTTTTTACTGTAAAGTAATCCATAGCAAGTGGCCTGTTACATGACGGATGTTTGCACTGATGTTGATATAACATGAAACAAAAAAAACGTAATTCTTCTGAACTAGATGAGGGGGGGAAATATGTAATATCTTTCTAGACAAATCTCAAATGAAAGAAATAGATCAGAATGTGAAACCACACACAAATATCCAAAGACATTTTTATTTTTATTTTTATTTTTTTAAAGGAACTTTGTTTCTGACCTGTTTCTTAACATATAAAACTTGAGGCCTGATCTTTGTGAGACTGTAAAGATGTGAAATGCAACATAATTGAAAGCTAGTGACAAAACGCAATACTGACATTTCAAACTTTACAAAAGAACATTGTTTTGACCAGGAGAGCTGCATGCCATGCTTGACATTCCTCATTGTGTGTGTGTGTGTGTGTGTGTGTGTGTGTGTGTGTGTGTGTGTGTGTGTGTGTGTGTGTGTGTGTGTGTGTGTGTGTGTGTGTGTGTGTGTGTGTGTGTGTGTGTGTTGTGTGCGCGCGCGCGCGTCCAGCTGTGTGTGCATGGAGGTATGCAGACTTTCTCAGTCATCTGTTCCTCGGATGTTTGCACCGTTTGGAAGGCTTTGTCTGGAGTGAAACTCCACACCCTGACCGCGGCCGGGATGACGCTTTGACAGTGTTGTCAATATTAATGACATCACTCTGTGTTTGCTGTTTAGAGCCACTAGGCTTGAGTTCTAGTCATTTTAGAATCTCGAGATCGCCTGCTGTGCACAGGGTTGTTATGGAATCCCGGGGTGGCTTCATGAAACGCTTTGAGGTTCTTCTAACAGGCGTGTGCGTGTGTGTGTCACACAGAGGCCGGCTATGTAAGGAGAGGAAATGAAATAGTTGGAAGTTGCTGTTTGCCAACAAGACACCATTTAGGGAGTGTGCTCTCTGAACATTGTGTGTGTGTGTGTGTGTGTGCGCCAAACATCTCATCGCACACTTAATCCAGCTGTTCACTTAACAAAGTGTGTGTATTGTAAAACTTTGACCACTGATGTCGAGTGTTTGAGTGAAGAGAAACACAATAAATGTTAGTGAGCAATAGACTGCGGAAGTTGCACTACCAGTTTGTACTCCTCCTCCTCCTCCTCAGCAAACCGCTCCTGTCGAGCATGAGCTCATTAGACTGCCGCCGTTCCGTAAAGGTTCTCAGCAATGGCTCTTGTATTAAGTGCCAAACCTTCATGGTGCCTCCGTGCTGAATGTTACTACCCTCAGTATGACAAATGATTAATTTACCATGTTTCAAAACATGTGGAATTTGCCTTGTCGTGATGATAAAAACAAATTGTTGCGTGTGAAGTGATTTGTTGTGTCTGTTGCAACATACAAATCCCTGAAAATAAGAGCTATCAGCTGTCAGTTTTCTGTTTGTGCTGTATAATCACAAAGCTGGTCAAGTTTCATTCCTCCGTCTCCTCCTCCTCCCAGATCATGATTGAGTTCTGCCCCGGAGGTGCCGTGGATGCCATCATGCTGGGTAAGCCTCTTTCTGCTCTGCACCTTCCTCCCCGTCACAAGAGACATAGTTCCAAACCTGCGGCGGTGCTGGGCGACGCCTGTCCCCTGAGCAGGGACTTTAGCAGTCCTGTGTAGAGACACCAGGTCGAATAGGTGCGGCCTGTCCATGCTATCGTTTATAAGGCGCCGCTCCGTTCTTTGAATAGTCAGCATATTCGTTAAATGCATATTTGTCTACATTCTTCACCTGTCTGGCAGTCTGAGCGATGCACAAAGCAGTCAGACAAGTCCTCCCCCCCTGGTCTGTTTGTACTGTGTGATCCTCATAACGGGTCCGTGCCCCCACTGCAGCTAAACAAACACAGGCATGGTAGAATAAAGTCTGCAGGGAAAGACTTGGATGTATGAAGCTCCTCTGATCTGCGATTACCTTTCCAGCAAAACAAGCTGAGAAACCTCTGATATCATCGCAGTTCTTACCTTTCTTTTTTTTCTTCTGTTTTCTCTTTGCGGAGTTCTCGCACTACGTCGGCCCTCGGGACTAAATGAGTAAATGTGGGCATGACGAAAGGGTTTCGACGTGTTCTCATTCCCCTGCTAACGTATGTAACCCCTCCACCCCCCCCGCCCTCATCAGAGTTGGATCGAGGGCTGACGGAGCCGCAGATCAAAGTGGTGTGTCGCCAGATGCTGGAAGCTCTGGATTACCTCCACAGCATGAAGATCATCCACAGAGACCTGAAGGCTGGTAACATCCTCCTCATGCTGGATGGAGACATCAAACTGGGTGAGTGTTTAGATCTGTGTTCCTAAGGATCCCGTGGGTTCCAGGTGCTTGTACGTGGTTTACATTTAACTCGAGCGGTTCCTCGAAAGCGGGCCGCCTCGGCCCGATGGCTGCTAGTCAATGTGTCGACATCTGGCCTTTCAAAGCGCTGCCACGTTAAACAAGTTGACACATGTACAAAGTCTGAGAAACATGCCAACAGTCGTCAGAGAGCGTTCATACAATATGACCTATGACCATAGTATTTGGGTACAATTTGTCCCGTCCAAGAAGAAGAAGAAACCATTTGATTGCCAAAATGCTGGAAGAGGAAGTACTTCCCAGATGAGGGTTACAGGTTTTCCCTCATGTTTGTTCTCTTACACAATTATAGGCCTTTTATCACCTCCTGCTTTGCTGTAGGAGGAGCACAAGTTGGCCCCTGGAGGGGAAACTGCATTTTCCAGTTCATTTCCACAGCCTTACATTCCTCAGACATCACTGTTCTAATAATACCCAATTAAACGCAGTAACACGCAGGTGATTTATTTACAGTCTGCAAACTTTATTTGTTCTTCCACGCAGAACCGCCTGTTTGTAAACCTCTCAAGGAACCGCTCATGCTGCTGTTCTCGATAACACAAGCGACTTAAAAACCGCGTACTCATGCTTTGTCCTGTGACGTCACTCGTCACATTCGGCTCCGTTGCTGACTTGGCGGTGAGCTTTTAGGCGTGTGTAGTCATTACAAAGCTTCCTGAGACACACACCCTTGGTGATTACTGAGGGGAACGTTGTTTAAACCCAGTGATGCAGCCGGTTTTCCAGAATGTAGTTCTAAAGCCGACCCTTATTGGTAGGACTCTAGCTACAATGTTACCATCATTCAGGATATTCATGTTTTAACTTTTTAATTTAAATATTCTTTCTGCAGGACTTCAGCCCCAAATTGTATATTTGACTAAAGTCCAATCCCTTTGAATTGTAGTCTGCAGAAGCCGATCTGGTCACTTAAGTACCAGGAAGAGAACGAGCCCGTTTGTAATTGAAGCAGTCGGCCTGCTGCCTCGTGAGCCAAACACGTACTATTCCAAAAAAACCATGTTCGGCCAAAGTGAAAAGGACACTCCTGTAATCTGAGGTCGGGAAATGAGGGCAGCTTGTTTGGGGAAACTTAAACGTTCTAAATGTAATGATTGGCTTTGTGTCTCAATGTAATGACGGTTTTAAAAGTTGCAAACTACAAAGGAAGAAAATAATGGATTTTTCTTTTTTCTGGTCTTCATTCTTGTAGCTGATTTCGGCGTGTCTGCAAAGAACACCAAAACGTTACAAAGAAGAGATTCTTTCATTGGAACGCCGTACTGGTAAGTAGGACACTACTCTAAATCCGAGCACGAAGGGTACGAGTGGATTAAAGTTTAGTTTTGCTTTTAATTTAAGGTATTTAATCACATTGATCCAACATCCTCTCAATGAAAACGGTCTGTCTGGAACGTACTGAAACAGCCCGCGCTATTAAAAGTATATTTACCGTAGAGCAAATCCTCAAACTCCAACACAAAGACCATTCCTAAGCTATATGAGGGGGGCTTATCGCTTTTTGGGAACAAAGTTCCTGCCACCCACAACACTTCCGTAATACTTAAAAAGGCATGATGTTGAATACACGCACAGAGCGCTGCAGGATGTCTTATTTTTGTAGACCAACCCTGGAAGTTATTGTTGCACTGATTTCCTGTTTAAAAAAAAAAGCAATATAATTTTAGAAGCTGGATGTTTGCATACTGCATGAAATAAACTGGGTGGCAAACACATTTATGACTCTTATACACGAGCGCTCAGCAAGATCATCTTCAGAAAATGAACCGCTTTTATGATTTAAAAAGAACGTTTTATTTAGTAACGTTCAGCAGTCTTTTTTTGACATACTTAAAACATTGAAATTCTTAATTTAGGATATTAATTAACCGGTTTTATATTGAAGGGCAAACTTTTAATCTCTCGCGTATTAACCACAGACCTTCATTAGAAAAACGCAGGTTTTCTGATTTTAGGATTCCGGCAGCATTCTTTTCAGGCCGAAACCTCTACTTTGAATTCCTTTTGAATTCTCCACAGCACGGCTTATTCCGGCGTTCTCCCCAACTATGCAGCCAGTTACGCTTTTGACTACAACAGATCATCATCAATCAGGAAATCGATACAAGCGTGGCCGTGCCCGTCATTTTTCACCATCTTAAAAGACTATTGACTCGTTAGCAGATCAAGTAAAGCTGAGGATCCATTTCCCACCATAAAAACGGTCAAATACTTAAATAAGATGTGTTTTCTCCGTGTCAGGATGGCGCCGGAGGTGGTGATGTGCGAGACCATGAAGGACGCTCCGTACGACTACAAGGCCGACATCTGGTCTCTGGGAATTACTCTGATTGAGCTCGCCCAGATTGAGCCCCCGCACCACGAGCTCAACCCCATGAGGGTGCTGCTGAAGATCGCCAAGGCGGAGCCGCCCACCCTGGAGCAGCCGCATAAATGGTGAGCAAAGTTTTGTTCAAGTGTTTTTCTTGCAGTTATTTCCTTCATTTTGATTAATACTCGTGTCTTGTATCTACTCAAGGTCAAAAGACTTTAAAGATTTCCTGAAGAAAGCGTTGGACAAAAACCCAGAGACCCGGCCAACTATAGCTCAACTCATGGAGGTAATCTGCAATTCCAACGCTGCGAGTGTGGCACAGTGCCACACTTTGATATATATGATAGAGCATTGTCCCCACTCGGGCCTTATCTGGCTCCAACACACAAACAGGGCCCTTTTAATCTATTTTCAGAGATGAATGGAGTGATCTATGCCAGGGAAATGAGCGGTGCCCCGTAGAGGAGTGCAAGGAGAATGTGTGTGTGTGTGTGTGTGTGTGTGTGTGTGTGTGTGTGTGTGTGTGTGTGTGTGTGTGTGTGTGTGTGTGTGTGTGTGTGTGTGTGTGTGTGTGTGTGTGTGTGTGTGTGTGTGTGTGTGTGTGTGTGTGTGTGTGTGTACAGAGTGGTGGAGAAATTGAGTACGCTGAGAAGTAGAAAGACCTTGAGTGAAAGGAACAGGGAATAAACATTCAGGACAATAACAATTATTTATTTCTTGAGGCATCCTGTTGAAACATTTCATCTTAAGGGCGATGGTATTTGATTTTTGTGCCAAAGATTTTAGAATGCCAGGATATTTCTAATATGAGGCGGCCCCCGCTGGACCCGAATATGAGGATCAATTATAAAAGTGCAGAGCAAGAAAAAGGGGAGAAAAGTAAACAGGGTGTGGATTAAAGCACCAGCACAGTCTATTAAAATTCAGAGCCACAGTTTCCTGTCTGTGTCCCACAGCTGAGGGAATTCCAGCTATTTACATTCCCACCCTCGGCCAATAGCATGTCTGGATTACACCCTGAGCTCGCCACCTCTGGCAAATTAGAGAGAGGCACAGCAGAAAACCCTGGACCCGGGCCCGCTGGGAACGCCGCACATGCTCTCTGGGGGGGGGGGGGGGAAAGAGACGGGTGCGGCCCGTTTTTTGGTGCCGTGCTGGAGGTTTCAGATGTTTATCATGACTGCTGCTCCTAACGGCTGTCCGATAGGATTCCCCGGAGATGGTTGTGCAGTGATGACATTCAGTTTACTAGAAGTCGCCGTGAGTCTTCTGTGACCGGTTTTAGGTCAGATCGCGTTGGTCGCTGGTGGGAATGGAAATGGAAAACGGACGTAGTGCAGGAGGTGAACATGAGGATTACAATGTGTCATAGTTAAAGGGCTTCGGTACAAAACTGTGATGTGTGTGTGTGTGTGTGTGTGTGTCTGCAACTGACAACAAAGTAAATAAAAGTTTTATTTATCAGGCGTCTCTAAGGTGGGATCCAGTTGAAACACATTTGCACCACTTGTCTTGTGTCTGTCCCGCATGTGTGCTGGTAAAAAGACTTTTTTACAACACGACACTGTGGCTGGCTGGAGACCATCTGGATGACTTGTGCTCATTACACTGAAAATACCTTTTCCTCCCACCCAGTTTCTCATGTCAAGGATTTTCGACACTGTTTTTGGTGACATCAGATGCTTTTCTGTTTCTCCACATAGTGGTTGACATCGCTTCGTACTCTTCTTGATGTCATAACTAAAGTCTGAACAGACGTCATGCATATATTTTTGGTGACCTGCACCTTTTTATTGAAGGATATTTCCAATGCACTGAAATTATTGAATCGCTTTTAACTCCAGAACCTGCATGAGAAACTGCATGTTTTGGAGTTTTCAAGTTCCAAAGCAATCTGTTATTGGTTACATTGTGAACAGGTGCTGCTGTTATCTAGTTTTAAACTCTTCTCCAACAGACATTTTGACACAGTTTTCCAGTTAAAAAATAAGTTTCTGTGTGGTCTATGAATTATACTGGTATTTCAAAACTTGGGCAAATAAAAGTCATGTCAATTTCATTCATGTAGACCAAAATGACTACTTGTGTAACGCCAGAACTGCCCCGAAGTGCAACCGTAACCTCAAAGGAATTCTTAACCTTTGAGCCACCCTGTGAAGACCGACCAAAATTCCCTCCCTTTCCCAAAAATGTGCTCACTCATGGTCTAAAACTCAAATGTATCCTCAAAGGTAAAAACCACACTCGCACACACGGTTGTCAGTGGTTCACAGGTAATTCTGCCTTCATGCGGCCCCTTCGTCTGGTCCCCTAATGGGCCGTATTCTTCACATTTAACCTTTTCACGCCTAGCCAAGCGTGTAAGACCCAAAATCACAGGCTTCTTTGGACCAAAAAGCAACGTGAAACCTAAAAGCGAGGACACAGGCTCCACTGATCCACATCTTGACCCATAATGGCTGTAAAAAACACATACCTGGATCTAACAGTGAAGAAATATCAGTTTCTTTTTTCTCCTTTGATAAACCCGAAGAAGCTGCGTTTATCTTAAGCACGAGAGTTTTTAAAGGTACCTAAGTGGATAGAAAAAGAGGTGCACAGATAATATTTGATGCCTTGTATATTTAATGATATATCAATATTAGTGGTACTTCAATACCTAGTGACCAGCATCTGAGCCCAACTTATGTCAGCCGACGTGTGATGCAGTGCTTGAGGAAAAGCTCCTGCACTCAACAACTATCAATAAATGTGCAAACACATCACAACTCGAGCACACTTCATGGTCCAGTGACACTTTTAGGCTTTTCCCTTTTGTCAGCTGTTCTAATTAAATTACACGGTATTGCAGAGCCTCTGAATAATTGATGATCAGCTGCACTTGACTTTTAATTAATCTTTTCATTCCCCTTGCACTCAGCTTATTAGTGCCCTGTTTGCACTCTTGTTAAAGGGCAGGTGGTAGAGTTTCCCCTGCGGGGGAAGTCTCCCAAGTTTATGTATCTGATAGTACTTTATGTTCAGTGTCAGTCGAACTCTGGAGCAATAGTCTTGTGGTTTAATGACATTTGCATCCATGGAACTTTGGCTCAAGCTAAAATTGTTTACTTTTTTCCGAGCTGATTGATACTCAGAATTTGATGCATGAATTGTGATGAAACGAGTTGTGTTTAGGTGATTTAAGCACAGGTGACCGTGTATTCAAACTGATAATGGATTGATCTCACATCTGTCCAATATCCACAGCACCCCTTCGTGAAATCGGTGACGTCTAACCGTCCGTTGCGGGAGCTGGTGGCCGAGGCCAAGGCGGAGGTCATGGAGGAAATCGAGGACAATAGGGAGGAAGGCGAGGAGGACAACACCATGGAGCTTTCTGTGGTACCAAATGTCAACTTTTTTTACCCTTCTTTTCTGTCCATTCATTTTCTCTTCCATCGGTTTGTCTCCGCAAGGAGACCTGGAAGTCCGTGTGTTGCGTTTTTGTTTAAGTGCGCACACTTGCAGGGACTCTAACTTTTACAAAACAAATCTGACAAATATGAATTGGTGGCTTTATTTGAGTATTTCTGAAACATTTATTCATATAATCAAAGTTATGCGTTGGCCTGCACCGTTTACACTTCCCCTGCTTTTGTAGCATTTGCTTGTCGACCACTCTGAGCGAACATGGGCTTCCTGCCAAACAACTAAAGGTCCATTCTGCAGAAGCCCTCCCCAAAAGGCACAAGATTAGAGACTAGAAAGTGACATGCGAAAGTGAAGTTTACCTCCTGCCGTCTGCACAAACAACGGACCGGAAACCGGCGTGCTGGCGTTCACCCACACACGTTTAAAAATAGGTGCTGCTCACGTCCTCGATCCTGCGCAGAACCTGTGATGCAGTAAATTCCTGAAGCTTTCTCATTGTTCTGTTGTTCTGCACTGTGTGTAAGAAGAAGTATTCTTTGCAGTTTTAGTCTTCTGGGTTTACAGAAAACACTCGACCCGACTATTTTCCCGTGTTTGGTTAACCGGAAACTGGTGGCGCGCCGTTATCTGAACACTAATCTCTCCCTATATATCATACGCGGCCGGACCGCTGTGTTTGCAGAGTCATTAGGAAGGCGGAGTCCAGCCATAAAGATGTCTGATGGGATTGTTTTCCTCCTGAGTGGAATATTTCGAGAAGTGGAATTGCTCCGTTTGATGGCTGCGCGCATAATTCAGAAATAACTCTTTCAGCGGTGTTTACAACTCCAGACCATATCATTCACATGTGTCTGTCGCACGGCTGGAACCTTCTGTGGAAGCGGCCTCTTTCAGAGGATTTCAATTATCGCTGCAGAAACACTATACTGATGTTTTATGGCATATTAGTCAATGATGATAGTGATTCTGGCTTGGATTTCCAATTTGATTATCAGCTACTTAATTTTGCCACACATAATTCTTGGTAATGGATATCCTTTGATTCCTTTTGACATCAAAAGCAGTTGTATTTAAAAGAGTTTTTAGTTTTCATGATGCCCGAATAGCATTTGAGTATTTCTCAAAATAAATGGAGACTTCATTATTTATTACATGGAGCATAAACTCTGGAGCAGTTGGTCACACTGAGCAGCCTGCTACGCTTCACAGTAACTTTCCTGTTGAATATATTTACCCAAATACATTATCTCACTCAGTTCAATCTCAGAGGAACCTAAACATTCGATAGACCACCAACGACTTATTGCATCAAATGTTTAGTGACACGAGCGCATAATTAACTTATTCCTCATTCCTCAAGGCCTCGGGAAAGGAACCATGCCAGACTAGTGAGACCAGTTTGGAAGGAGAGCAGACTGGGGACACGCCGAGCCCAACCACGGCCACCCCGACGCCGCTACCCAGGAAGGGGGCTGAGTGGCAGCCGGGCCCCATCGCGGTGGTCCCTGTTCCTCTACCACGGCACCTCCCTGCAGGGGATCCAGGGGAGTTGAACGACAAGCTGACCGACGAAGTCCTCAATGAGTCCGAGAAATCTGAGAGCGAGGCCTCGACCAAGACCTCCAACTCCGATTCGGGCATTGAGGACGGGAAGAGTACCCCCACATCGGAGGAGAAGGTGCCCTTACACGCTTCATATTTAGAAAATTAAATTGTATTCGATGTGGTGTAATCAATTGTGCGATTGAAATGATTCTTAAGGTTGCCGTGGGGACCCCGGATGAGGATCAACTGCCATCAGGTCTCCAGCGGGAAGCTTCTGAGGAAGACGTGGACATCATCATCATACAGTCGACTGACCCGGAGGCGCCGCCGGTCCAGGCGGCCGAGGAGGTGGGGGTGGAGGTGGAGAAGGAGGAGGAGGAGGAGGAGGGCAAAGCCATTACCGCTGAAGGCTTACCGACTCCGGGCCCGAGTCCCAGTGTCACTCCTGCAGCCGCTCCCGCGCCCTCCGCTGCTCCCACCCCAGTGGATGCACGTCGGTCGGAGGCAAATGGTGGCCCAATGAAGCGCACCCCAGAGCGGGCGTCGACGGGAGAGAACGGGGTGTCTCCTTATATCACCGGGGGGATTATAAACAATCGGTTCTCGTATTCAGGCAGCGTGGCGTCAGAGAGCATGGACATGTCATCAAGGGTAAGTCTATAAATGTTCCATTTTTTGGGGGGGGGGGTTCCTGATTGAAATGCACACGATGACATTTGGACTCGGCCCGTATTTATTAAGTGTTGCTTTGAGGGGAAATGGACACGTAGCTCGTTGCCTCTGTAGGAAAACCCCCTCCTTGGAAAAACGTTCTCAGCACCCACAGAGGAACTGAAACTGCATTGTGTTGTGTTTAGGGGCGTGTGGGTGTTAACGATCCGAAACAGAGGGCAGCCTGTCTTGCATCAGGCTTTCACTACATCACATTTAAGGAAGCTGTGGAGGAACATGCTAGTTCATGCTCTTAAACATGATTTCTGAATATGGATTTAGCTTTCTCATAATGCATTTTTGACAAACACCTAATAAAAAAGGAGATTTTATTCTAATCCGTAGACTACATGACCATCACTTGATTGTCTTTGGACCCAGTGAGATGGAAGCTGAGAAGACCGGGACCATTTTATCATTCATCCCCAAGTCTGTCTGCAAAATATGCAACATTTTCCATTCATCGTGACCCTTTTCTGTCGGCGCAGTCCGGCGTTCGCTGGCGTCAGGAGCAGCTTCTAAGCCGCTCATTGTCTCGCCGTTGATGAAAATCCTATCTGCTGCGCGCTTTGAGCCGTGTCCGTTTTGAGGCCTGTCGAGGTTTTTACGGAACAGATTATTCAGCGGCAACCTGGGGAACGAGAAAGATTGTCCTACCTGTTTGATCCATGGCCGGGAGGCTGCGAGCACTCGTGTGATTGAGAGCATCAGATGGGTTCATGTGTGCGCAGGGGAGGCTGCGTGGGTTTTTCTGATCGCTGCTTTTGTAAAAGTGTCAGTTGTGAAGAAAGGGAATCGACACCAGAGGAGCATCCTGTTCAAGGCGACGCCCTTGTATGTTGTCTATTTGCTCAGCTGTGGATGGACGACTGTGGGACAAAAACCAAATGAATCCCATTGTTTCGGTTCAGTTTCCTCCTCACCTCTTTACTATTCAACAAGTACAAATGATGACAACCGGTTATTAAGCGAGCCAATGTTTGCAGGGTAAACCCGGTCATATCAGCTTTGTAAATATTGTCCGTAAAGGTTTAGATAGAGGACACGGGCTTCGTTAGATACGATTATTCTCTCTTCAGTTATAAGATGGGTTCCCGCTCCGACTCGTACTAAACATGTATCATCTATCGACATTGATTCACTGGTTCAAACTATAAGGGAGTTTATTCAACTTTGATCGAGCAGCAAAAAAAAAAAAAAACTTCTCGCGCCTGTTGTTGGCGCAACAAATGTCCGAAATGGGCTGATTGTGTTTTGGTTAAAGCTCAAATGGGACTTTTCGGATAAAAGTGTAAACCTTGGACGAAGTCGGCCCTCACCCAGCATTGTTGTGAGGAGCTGAAGAAGCCGGGGCACTTTATCGTGTTTATTGGTTGTGGTTACTTCCTGCCCGGCACGCTCCATTAAAGAGACAGATGGAGCATCCTGCTGCTTGCGAAAGCAGAACCAGATCAACAGGAATATCAATGCTTTTGTCAGCACACCAACGCAGCGACTTCTTCTCCTGGATTAAAAAGAGAAACTCCTACAGCTTAAAATATGAATTGCTTTATGTAGCGTCACAAGTTTATAAATACAAAATGAATCTGAATGCAGTTCCCACACTTTGATGCCCAGCATGTCTCAACACTTACCAACTGTCAACCGAACTGGGACAATAGACACCTGGCAGAGTTTCAGTGCGTCCTATAACACATATTGAGCAATGACACGCAATGCAAACAAACATTTTTCTTGTACTTAAAGTCTGATTTAATTTAAAGATGATGATTTTTTTCTCTGACCAATTGATTCTGTCCGTCCGCCTCTCAGGACTTCTCAAGTAAGACTCTAAAGCGAACCAGGAAGTTTCTTATTGACGGCGTGGAGGTGAGCGTGACCACCTCCAAAATCATTCGGGATGATGAGAAGAAAGATGAGGAGATGAGATTCCTGAGGTATGTGCATCTCTCGCTTTAACCCTCATTCGGTTTCTGTTTTCGTTCTCTGGGGATGTCGCCCCCATGTGCTCGTGTGTTCAGCGATACTGCGTGTGCCCTGGTGGCCGTTGCTTGGTACTGCACGTGCTATTTTAGAAATCCTGAACTTTTGGGCTTTGTACCCTTAAGACAGCGTTATGAAAAAAGCCTAATGTCTATCAATACAAAAGAAGAAGAGACACATAAATGTCTCTAAAGTTACTTTAGGTGAAGACTGAGTTGACTGTATTTTGGGTCTAGATGTTGAAATAGAAAGAGCAATACAGATGTATAATTTGTTGCTGGATTTCTTTTGTAGAGTTACAACCTTGTGAACACATTTACTGTCTCGAGCATTCACAAGGAGCTCACAAAGTGCATACTTGTGCCACCTAGTGGTTGGAATATGACATTGCAAGTGACCGGTCACATTGGGGAGTGACTGCTGTGCCCCTTTCATGGCTGAGCAAAAAATAACCTCATATTTTTTTCCACAGTATTAACTTAAACATCATAATTAATTGAGTGTCTTGTCATAAAACTAATTTTAACTTCATCCAATTTAATGCTCTTTTTTTTTTTTTTTGCGTGTGTGTATAAATGCTGCTGCATTGACAAAGTATCTGTCAAAACTCGTGCATAAAATATTGGCGTATATGAGACGGTAAAGTCTGTCTGCGTGTGTTTAAGGCGCCAAGAGCTGCGGGAGCTGCGTTACCTGCAGAAGGACGAGCAGCGTGCTCAGGCTGCTCTGCACGCCAAGCTGGAAACACAGAGAGAACAAATGCAGAGACGCAATGACCAGGACATGAATGTGAGTCAGTTCATATTTCATATACATTACACACAGGCACTAAATGTATTTATCAAAATTCTATCCTTTTTGAACGCTGACTCTCTCTTAAGTCGTGATTGTTTAGTATGCGTTTGCCAACATTGTGCTTGTTTCCTCTGGTTGGTCACAGACCAAGAAAAAGCACTACGATGTGGAGCTGGAGACCCTGGAAAAGAACCAAAAGCAAACTATTGAGAAGATGGAAAGTGATCACCATATTAAACTCAAGGAAGAGACCAGACGCATCAAAGCCGAACAGGAGCGCGCCCTCCAGAAGTTTCAGGAGGGTTTAAAACAAAAGAAAAAGGAGGTACATGGAAGAATAGTTTGTGGGGGATGCTTTCAGTGTTCAGTCTAAAAAGACATGGAAGTAACAGTTTTTTCCCATCTTGGTTTACTCCGCTTGCCTCCTTGTGTAAGTGTGTTAAAATCATGTCAACAAATGTCTCTTCTTTTCATATATTTAGGTAAAACATTCTGTTGATAAGCTGCCCAGGAGTGAGCGGAAAGAATCCCTGAAGATGAGGATGAACTCCTTCCAAGAATCAAAGACTAAGGATGTATGTTTTTTTTGGACTAAATGTATTTTTATGCTACACTAGTTTAGACATTTATTAAGGAAAAAAGTTACAGAAAACTGATCATATCACCTACACAAAAAGGTTCAACAATCAGTCGGTACGTTGTGGGGAGTAAAGAGCCCACTGCTGCAGTTGTAGTGGGGTTTTTTTTCGTTTTTTTTCTGCCAATTGTTCACTTTCTTTCTTTTTTTTAAATTTTTTTTTTTTTTTAACTGTAGGAGGAGAAATTCTTGGCAGGTCAGAAGAACCACATGGACACAACGATAAGCAGAATCATCTCTAGCAACAAGAAAGAGATTGCAGAAACGGAGAGGCAATGCCTTGAGAGGAAACAGCAGCTAATCAGAGGTACATGTGTTGATTTATATCAAATGCACCAACAAATCCACATAAACAGTGATTTATGAAGGAGTCTTCGATGAGGATGTGTTGCCTCATGCATACTTTAGAGCTGCCCTTGCTACACATGGGGGAATAGAGTAAAACATATTAGGTGGGGCCAATTTATACAAGATTTGTATAGTATTTAGTATCAAATGCACAATGATTTCAAGATAATATACCAATATTAACATTTGATTGCATATCTGATTTGCATTGCTGCCACCATGTAAATGATCAAGTAATAGTTTCCCTATTTGGAGAGCACTTTAAAGGCTTTAGATTCAGCGAATTTCATGTGTCTAAATCTTAAAAATATATATATATTCATAGGATAAAAGCAAAAATCAGATTTATTTAATGAACCCCGGAATTGACTTTCCTTGTGTCGCCTCCTCACTTTGATCAGAGCGTGAAGCGACCGTGTGGGACATGGAGGAGAAGAACCTTTACGAAAGACACCAGTTATTGAAGCAGCAGTTGAAAGACCAGTACTTCCTGCAGAGGCACCAGCTCCTCAAAAAGCACGAGAAGGTACATTTACAATTGTAGATTTTATCATTTCGCATTAGCTTAAATTAGTTAAAGCTTCCGTTTTTTTAAAGTCGTGTTTGTTACACGGTGTGAGCGGGGTCAAAGTGTGTTCTCCCATCTCCCCTGCAAACACATGAAGTTCATCCACCTTCTGCGTCAACAGGAACAAGAGCAGATGCAGTGCTACAATCAGCGCATGATCGAGATCCTGAAAGCTCGGCAGCAGCAGGAGAAGAACCGGCAGCCAAAGATCCAGCGCGGAGAGGCGAAGACCCGCATGGCCATGTTCAAGAAAAGCCTGCGCATCAACTCAACGGGCAGCTCCTCGGAGGACCGAGAGAAGATCAAGCAGGTGGGGCCCCGGCGAGGGCTTCGCTCTCACCACACGTCGGAGCAAGAAGGGAATCGGTCGATAACGCGCTCCCTTTGTGTCTCGTTTAGTTCTCCGTGCAGGAGGACAAGCGGCAGAAGGCCGAGAGGCTTCATCTGCAGCAGAAGCACGAGAGCCAGATGAGAGATATGATCGGCCGGTGTGACAGTAACATCAGAGAGCTGCAGCATTTACAGGTGAGTGAGGGCCACGGCCTCCTCATGTTTCACATTCTAGATCATGTGGTTTGTTTCAATGTGGCAATGCCCTGCAATTTTGTACAAGAGCTTTTTTTTTTTTTTTTGTGTGCTTCAGAATGAAAAATGTCACATGTTGGTTGAGAATGAGACTCTGAGACTGAAGCAATTGGATGAAACGCACAACCAGCTGATGAAGGACTGGAGGGACCAACTGAAACCCAGAAAGAAGGTACCAGTTTCATGTCGGGATGTTTTGTAAAATGTGCTCGAATGAATGAAAGAGGTATTTTTCACAAATTAAAACATGTCTTTTTATTTATATTTTACAAAAACAACTCATTACCTGACTATAGGCGGTTTACCCAGTTGACCAAATTCAATACAGTTTGCATAATACTAAAACACGCTCTGATAGTTGATCCTGTTTTGGAACGGGAATATTCCATCTGTATGGCAAGAAATGTAAAACTAGTTTGCTTGGTAAAATAATTTAATCTGTACTCTGGTTTCCACCCCCCTCCCTCTAGACCCTTGAAGATGAGTTAAACATGAAGAAAAGGGAACAGGAGGCTTTCTTTAACATGGGTGGGAATTCGGATTGCCCGAACCCAAGTTCTCCCAACAGACTCTCCAAGTTCGTGCCGTACCAAGACTCTTCCACAACATAAAAACATCCTCTGTGGCTCCACCCACCAAACCAGTTCTCCCACTGGCGTTATCAGCTTTAATTTGCTTTACCTGTGAAGGCAGCATACCTATCCCTCCATTGGGTCCTTTTTAAAATCATTTTAGTGAATATTTATGGTTTTACAAAAAATGTTTTCGATGGATTTAAAACTCATGTGCTTTGCATGACCAGATTTAGATTACATCCGCTCCCGGACGAACCACGGCGGTAATATAATCCAGTGGCGTTGAGTTGACGATGCCAAAACTGATGGGAACAATTTATTTTTGCAGAGCAAGGAATGTTTGTTCGTATGAGCACTGGTGAGCCCGTACATACGCACTTTTCCTTTAACTATCACTGCCATCCTCCAAATATTATGGCCTGCGACGCACCCACAATTTGACCATTTTCTTTCCACGTTTCTGAATGCCTTGGATCACTGACCCGTTTGGTCCCTAAGTTGTATAGCAGCATATTGTATTTATTTTTCACTGACCAAGAACAACCATCACTGTAAATGCTTTGTATTGTCTTTTGTAATGGGGGATTAGGGTAAATCAAGATACACGTTTGTTTCTTTTTCTGATTACTTGGATATACATTTTTTTTAATTCTCATTGCTATTCATAGCGTGTTGCTATTGTGGCATTTTGTTTTTTTGTGTTGTAATTTTACTGTAACTTCACTCACACTGGATGGGAACCGATGAAGCCAAAGCAAAATCTTTGTTCTTTGAAAGAGGTTGGATAGGGGATTTAAATTAAGACATTTACCAAGTGTAAATTTATTATGTGCAGTAAATGGACTGCCTGCAAACCAAAGTGCAATAATACATGTATGTCTTTGCTAAGCTTAAAGAGCTTTATTTTTCTTAGCACTAAGAGGGGGAATTATATGATGGTTTAACTTAATAGATTTAAAAAAACTTTTTTTCTTATTTTTCAAAGAGTTACAAATTAATATTTTGAAAGCGATTTACTTTTTTTTTTTTTTAAATCTGATTTTATAACCAAACTCTTCATATCATGTCATGGGAGTGTTACAATTCAGCCTGATGTAAGATGGCTGTAGGTGTTGAATCTTAAGTTCCTCAGTGGAAAGGTTTAGGTTTTTTTTTTTTTTTTTAATTGGCCTGAAGATTCAAATTGAACCAGGTCAGTAATCAGGTACAGTTTTATATCTCTTCCTCTCATACATTTTCTAAGAAGTATTTAGATTAGTTGTAAAGATTCTCTTTTGTCATGTTTAATGGAATCATGAATGCCTTCCTGTCTGCCTCAGTTTACATGATATTGTTTGTATGGGAGGGGGTGTGAATGAAACTGTAAAAGAAGGAAAACCACTGGTGTACATTTTCTCAATAAAGGCAGATTTTCTAATTAATATATTTTGGCGCAGGCTCTGAGTATTTGCGTTTGCTTTCTGAAATTAAACGACTGATTCAAGATCGAGTCATTGTGTGCAGATCAACTGTCGGGACATGTGGGAAACCTAAAGCTATACTCAAAAAGCATACATATACAATTGACCTTTTTTATAATATCTGGGTAGATTACGCTTATCTGATGCATAGACCATCAAGTCTAGCTAACATGACTGCGCATGAGATTAACAGGAAACAGGCAGCCATATTTTAAAAGCGAATCGTTAAGTTCTTTGACTTACTCAATTTGTATCAAAAGCAAACTATTTTTCAGAAAAGCTAATATTGTAAATTTGTTATAAATGGGCAAATTGTATATGTAAAAAAAAAAATAATCTGGAAAATATTGATTGGTGCAAAACAAATACTTTTACAATGAGACAGTAGGACAGGCGTCCTGAGAAATCAGAAATGTTTATTGATTTAAGGAAAATGAGCTTCTATGCAATGAAAAATACAGAATAAAAAAGTAAATAAGACTACAATACTGAAATGACGCCATCATATATTTGCCTTACACTGTACTGAACCATCCTGCGTTTGACCTCGTAAAATAATCCTCAACAATACAGATGATTCTTTAATTGTTAACCTGGGTGGAATATGGGATTATAATAAAGCAACTAGAAGCAGTGTAACAGCTTGTAGTCTTGTCTGGTTGTTAAGAGCCATGGTTGCACATTTCTTTCATCTCGACAAAAAGAAACCACCCAAACCTCCTGTATTAACTCCAATTAGCAAATCCTGTTAACCAACCCAGTTAATTGTTGCTCTTCCTTCCTCTAATCCCCCAAATCAGTACAGTGTAAAACACCTGATGGCCCATCAAAGAAAAAGTGACAACAGCTAAGATATGCCTTTTCATTTCTGTACAATAAAAAAAAAATCATTTGCTATACTTGAGACCAGTCAAGCATGATGCAAAATATTAGTTTTTTTTTTTTTTACAATGTTCATACTTTGATGTTATTTGAGCACCAAACTTTGGCGAAGAACAAACTGTACACGTGCAACACTGTACGTGATTGCACAAATCACTGAATATCATCAACCTTTTACTTTTTCTAGACATTTGGTACCGATATGCAGAAGTGCTCTGCAGCTCACACTTTAAACGTATCACTGTTTGGGTGCGATTTTAACATGATAGCGTTCAAATACTGAATCCAGAGCACTTGTTTTCAACTTGTCTGCTCGGCTGTTCAAGCCTCATCGTGGATCATTTGTACAGCGAATATTAAACATTTAAGGAATAAAATGCACTGTAGCATTCTTCCCCTTCCACATGTGCAAACCTTCTCAACTGAAACTACGGTAAGAAAGGAGCACAGCATTAATTACGCAGTCAAAGAAAAGCATCACAATAGCACTGAAACTGATATGCATGTCTCTCGCTTAACAAAACACTTTTACTTGGCACAGACAGACCCTGGTGATTGCTAATAGCTCTTAAGCCCAGATGTGGTCTGTGAACTCCACATGTGCAGTCTTTGTCTCCCGCAGGATTTTAGTGTTGATTCCAACAAGGGCTACATCTACTGTTGCATATAGAGC
Source organism: Gasterosteus aculeatus (assembly GCF_964276395.1). Lineage (NCBI taxonomy): Eukaryota > Metazoa > Chordata > Actinopteri > Perciformes > Gasterosteidae > Gasterosteus > Gasterosteus aculeatus. Next base: position 27,666,909 of record NC_135694.1, on the reverse strand, counting down.
ACGTTAGCACTTAGCGTATAATATAGAGGCACGGTATAATAGAAGGCATAGGCGGAGACGCACTTATTGCAAGACGGACACAAGCTGCGGCATATGGCAACGAAAGGAAAGCACTTTTTATGTTTATTTGAGATATAAAAGAAAACATAGAAAAAGGTAAACAAGGTCTTGTGGTATTGCTGGTTCGGTTTAGGTCGAATATTCTTATCAAAATGCAACATAACAAAAAACGTGTCGCTTTAAACGAAAGGTACCCTTAAAGAAATGCTAATTAGCTACAAAGCAGTGATATTTTGCTCATTTAAAACATAAGTTTGCTCATTTCGTTCGTAGGGCCACAATCTGGGGAGCACATTCTGCCTAAGCTCTCTTGTTCAGGTAATTTGAGGGGATCCAGCTCTCAACTTCCAGTCCTACGTTCTTACAGAACCACCAGCCGCTGCTGTTTTTCTCCAGCACCTCGAACACCGTGCCCACCTTGAAGCTGGACGACTGGTCGTCCCCGTCGAAATCCGCCACGGCCAAATACAGATCGTCCTTGCTGCGCTCCAGGAGCAGCGGCGGAAGCTTGTCCTTGGGCGGGCCCGGCTTCTCACCCTTCAGCTGCGGCTTGGGAGGAAGCGGCACTTTATTCGTCTTGGGCTCTTCTCTTTCTCTGTTGGCAACAAACCCTTTGGGTTTAGGGGGAGGCGGTCTGCTGAGTTGGCTCGGCGGACCCTTGGACACATCCAGGATATCTTTCAGAGCGACTTGAGGTTTAAACTCGGTCGGGCTCGATGGGTCGGTCTTCTTCGGAGGAGGCGGTCTCCTTGGAACCATGCTGGGGGGCCTCTGCGGGGGTTCTTTGTGCGGAGGCACCGCTGGTTTGGCAGAAGCGGGTGGTGAGCTCTCGCGGCTGTGACCGTTGACGGGTTTCGGGGGTAGTTTTGGCTCGTCGCAGTGCCTGCCGTTGTTGAGAGCGGGGATGTGGAAGGGGGGGGCGCACGGGGGGGCGCTGGGGTGGGGGCTGGTCGCTGCCCCCGAGGTGCCATTCTGATGGCTGACCTCTGCGGACGCGCAGCTGGGATCCGCGGGTTTCGCCGGCCTCAGCTTGCTCCTGAGGTTGGTGATGTCCAGTTTGTTCTCGGCCGGAGGATCCGGCTTGGCGGCCGGAAGCGGTTTGGGTCGGACCACCGGCTTCGGCTTCGTAAACACCGCCGGGCCGGCTGCCTCTGGTTTCTCCTCCTGCGCTTCGGATTTTGGTCTCGGCGGTACGGGTTTCAGACTGAACTTTTTCACCTCTTTGGCGGAGATCTTGTGGCCACACTCCAGACCCATTTCATTGCGAAGGAGAAGGGCTTTGCTCTTATCTTCTTTCTTGGCCTCCGGTGGTTTGTCCTGTTTGAAGGGGGCCGCTTTGGGTGGAACCAGTGGCACGATGACCCCGGGAGCGGGGGGCTTAGGAGGCAAAGGTTTGGAATGATCAGCTCTTGGTTTCTCAGATACGTCCAACTCGAAGCCCTTATTAATGGACTCCCTTCGGGGCGGAAGAGCGGGTTTCTCCTCGCCTGGGGGGGCTGCTGGAGCAGGAGGTAGAGGCCCAGGGATGGAGGGAGGCCCCTTGTTGCCGCTGGACTTCCAATCTCTCAGCTTAGGCCGGGCACAGGAGTCGAGGGCTGCGATTGGCTCATCTGGTAAAGGTTTGGACCAGCTGTCGTCGGTCGCGGAAGGATTTGAAGGTCCGCCATCTTCCAGTCTCAGCTTCTCCATCTCGTCGGGCAAAGGGGCCAGGAAATTGGGTCGCAGGGCATTGCTGGTCTTCTTGTACTTGTCAATGAAGGTGGCAGGGGCCCAGCCCTCTTTGTCATCTATCTGGATGTACCACCACCCGCCATTATTCTTCTCAACCACCTGGTAAGTGAAAAACATTTTCATTGTCTCAGATTTTTCGGTGAAAAAGTTTAATGAAAATGAATGGTCAAAACGGTTATTTCAACAAATACGTTTAACTAAAATCTTTATTTTAATACAACTTTGGCAAGTGCCTGACCCACCTCCACTTTGAGTCCGGCTTGGAAGCTTATTCCATCGGGGATGGTGGTCTGGAAGTCTGCTATTGTGTAGAACTCCTCCTCGACTTGAGGAGGAATCGGCGGCTTGGGTAAGTTTGTACCGCGTGGCTGGGGAACGTGAGATGGGCACAGGAATGTTAACTTAGCAAAAAAAATAAAATAAAGGAATGGTGAGCATTTCACCAATGCGAAACAAATCGGCTCATATAGATAAGTGCATCTCTTACAATCGTAAGGTCTCTGCGAGGAGGAGGTCGGTGTCTTGCTCCCACTTCTGTGGAGGGATGGGACGTTAAATAATCAGTTATTTTCCTCTCATGAAAAGAGTAAAAGGCATTTATGTTATTTCAAATTCACTCCCTACTTTTTTCAGAGAAAAACGAGAGCCTGTTTTCTTTTTGGCTGTTTTCTCGGTTCTCCTTGGCTGCGTTGTTCTGCTGGTTCTGTTTAGAGAACCCGTCGAGGTCATTGGCACTGGCGTGAGCAGCAGCGCCTGCTAGCGGCTTCTGGCCCTGGATGTCGGTCTTCTTCAGGTAGGAGGCCGGAGCCCAGCCCTCGCAGCCCTGGTACCTGAGTGGGGGGGGTGAGAGGTCAAATCTCTGGCTGCAGTGGGAATGATACCTGTACTCAGTTTTTTTCCGCCAAATAAGTATTTTCTCCATCAGTATCTAAGATCCAATGTTTTTAAGCAAATAGTTTTTTTGTTTTAGTCATTGATGGAGTTACCTGATCTTCCACCAGCCCTCCAGGTTCTTCTGAATCACCTCTACCACCATGCCTCGCTCAATGTCGATCTCATCGGGGTCCCTGGCCGCGTACGGGTAAATCACTGAATACTTCTCTTCTGGAGTCATATAAAGAACATATTGTTAGATAAAAAAAAACAGTACTGCTTTGAAGATTATTGTTTATAATAGAATAATAAATAATAAAATGTACAGTTGTAGAAATTAACGTGAATGTGGAGTAATGGCATGGGAGACCCAGAGTGGCACACTTAGATTGCTTGAAGCATTTCAAAGTAACCTTTTGTGTCATAATAAAGGGGAGGCATTTGTTACTGGTTAAGAGTAAAAGAAGATGCACACGGCACAATTATAAATGTGCAGATTCGCCCCCATAGGGTGTGTATCCCTTTAAAACATGGAACACTCTTCTAAATTATAATACAATATATGCAATACAGTCTTTCTGGACTTGGTCTGACTGAGAGATGCTACTTTGATGCTTTTTGTTGTCTCGGTTTCTTTGTAAGCATCAAGCTTCGATTGCTAGCTCCTGAAATGTGCCGAGCGTGCACAAATCTTGGCAAAATTTGGATTGAATATTTTTGGTAACTCTTTTAAATGTCAGAGGGTTTAACAGGTTTGCAACGCTTGAGCAGCATCTTGTGGAGTGAGAGGGTACAGTACACACAGAAGACATTTGTTAGGTCGAAAAATGTCAGGGAAATAAAAGTCAAATAAATATAGTATTTATACAGTATAAAAAGTTTGGGGGAAAAAAGTCAAAGATATTAGGAAATATATGTTGTAATATATGTAAAAAAAAAAAAAACGAAAAAATGTTTTGAGAAGAAATTCCAAAAATATGTCAGGTCGAAAAATGTTTTAAAAAAAGTAAATATTTGTTAAATCACAGTCAAAGTCAAAATATCGTAGGCCAAAAATGTTGGGAAAAAAGTGGCAACATATTTTTTTTGTTGAAAAAAGCCGAAAAATAATAAGTGTCAATAAATCAGTCATTAACTCACCATCCATGTTGCGTGCAATGATTTAAGTTACATGCTCGGACTTCTCATCTGTCAAACATTCCATGCGCAAATGTGCACTAACAAACATGCATACAGCTCCGTTATACAGCTATGTGCACCCATGCACACACAAACACACACACACACACACACACTGAGAAAAGAGGGAGAAGAGAGGCATGCGCTCCACCTTGCCCAAAGCCTGTGCTGAACAGATCCCCTAAAGTTCTTCGACGACCAAAATGCCTCGGCAGTGACCAGAATCTGCGCGGCACTGCCATCCCAGCACAGTAAGTGGGGAAGATAGGAAGTGGATGTTACATATTCCATCTGGACAAGGTTTGTTTTTTTTAATCCTAACTGAATAGCAGTTTTGGTGGATCTTTATGTGCTCTACTCCCATTACAGCATCTTTCAACATCTGCATTTATGGAATCTCCGCCTTAGTATGCCAGTATATCTATAATTGCAGTTTTTTAACCACATTGGATCGCTGCTGCCTAGAGGAAACACACACCAGTAGAATATACCTCAAAAGGCAGGGTCCAGTAAAGACAACGCTAAAGTGCTTTAAACTTAAACGATTTGCTTGCATGAATAAGTTTAGGTGAACACAACTAGCTTGAAACACCCGCACCGGTTGGCCGTCATCAACTCACCAGAACAAACAACGTTTTGGTCACATGCACACGTTATTTATGAGTTTGAATGTCTGGTATATGCTACGAGGGTCAAATGCTGCATGCCAAATGACATGGCGCTGTGCACGGTGTGTGTAGCACTGGTGTGTAGACATGATTGGAAAGGCCGCCGCACAAAACGTTTGTCAAAATTGCATGAACAATTTAACTTCTACCGATTCAAATGGGAAGGCGCATACAGCTGAGTAAATGCTACATGGCCTCTTATATATGGATTTCACATAAGCAGCCAGGTGGAAAAATCGTTGTACCTTCTTCCCCTGGAATGGAGAAGTCATCAGGGTCATCCTGAGCCTCCAGGCAGGTGGCCGGGACCCAGCCCTGGGCATCGTCTGAGCTAATAAACCACCACCCTAAATAAGAAAGACGTCTCCATTAAAATCAATTCAGTCGACTAAAAGGAAAAGAAATGCACAAGTCCGTCTACAGCTTCCTCATTATTCCGCACCATCTCGGTCAAAGACACGCAAAACGATGGGGGTGATGAGAGTGAAAGAGCCCAGAGGGGAGTGAACGGAACTCACCAGATTCATTTTTCTCAATGACCTCCACCACCTGACCCACGTGCAGGCTGACCTCGGAGCTCTCCGCCTTCTCGTAGTCGGTCACTGCCACATACTGGTCGAGGAAGAGCGGGTCTGCTGAGGTGGAGTCTCCTGTTGAACACGAGCTCATTCAGCTTTTTTTTGTCCCACCTGCTCTTTGTCAGGTGGGCTGTGGGTGAAATCTCAATAGTGTAAAAAGCCTCTACTCACTTTTCTGTGAGGGTCTTTGCCGATATTTGTTAATGGGATTATCAAATGAATGTCCATGAACGTGGACTCTGTATGGCTTTGAGACGTTGACCTTTTAAATGCCCTCGCTCTCACAGACGGAAGCAAAACTGACCTTTTTAAAAAGGTCAGATTTTATTTTCACTTAAAGCCACTTGACTAGAAAGCCAATTTAATCACAGCCTTTACAAAGCAGCCAAAATGCATTTAGTAACGGAAAAGTCATTATTTGGCAAAAGTGATTCCACTTCAACAAAAATGAAAGCGAGAGGCTTATCTCGAGTATGGAGATCCACCCACAGATGAAGCGCAGGAAGGAAGCGGATGTGATTGGAGACGAAATGAGAGATTTGGAGAATGGGAGTGAAGGCGGTTACGTCAAATCATCCACATGGCCGCGACTTCCACACGAAAACAAAATCAGCACCACGAAGACCCGCCACCAGTGTTAGCACGGAGGAACCCCAGGAAACATCTATGTTAACACTCGACGGCCCACGAGACAACCAGTGGCACAGACGCACGCCGCTGTGGCTCATTTCTCCTGATGCTCAGACGTGTGACGGCGAATCGCTGCCGTTTCGTTTCTGCGTCCCGAACCCCAACGTACTTCAATACGACCAAGAAATGAGCCGGACAGGAAGCGGATGAAGGAGATCACCAATACAGAGTGGGTCCTTTGCGGGACCAACGTAAACGCCCCCCCCCCCCCTCCCCCAAGCCCTGAACACAGCCCCATCCCACCTGCCCAGGCCAGGGTAGGAAGGGGAGGGGGTTGGCGGGGGTGTCAGGCCCCTAGTGACCCGCTGGGTAACACACACAAAGCACGACCAAGGGTTTACTACCTCGCTTTAGGAAAGTAGTCGCTCTCTCCACAACCCCTAATGGAAAGGAAAACAACTTAAGAATTTTAGACGGGTGAAGAGAAACAGTGAAACGAAGGCAAAGGTGGTTTTGGATAAATGCAATAATGTGGTGACTCTGGGGAAAAACATTTGAGTCATTTGAGTTCAGACAGAACGCGCCTGTGGCGTCAATTGTGACCACTAGATGGAGACAACGTTGCACTATTTCTATTTCTCCTCCACACTTTCAATTTAATGACAAAACGCCGTGAGCAGTGCCAACTAGACCCGTTTCCACTTCTGCTACACAAAGAAAAGCTCTCTTACCTGGTTTCTTCTTTCCGATAGGCTCCCTGTTAAAGAAAAGAATCATTACGTTACACAAAGGAGATTAAAAAAAAAATCAGAATGCATTTACTTTATTAGACTACTGATATTATCATATTATCACCAGTAGCGTTGCTGCGGAAGTTGGTCAGATTCCAAATAGTTTACGTTGTTTTGCCAGAACAACACCGATGACTCCACCAAGGATTTAACTATAATCCCGTAAGTTATTGTTACCACTTCAGAGCTACACATACGCTACAAACGCACGCAAAAGGGATCGGCCCCCTCTGCCCTCCTCCATGTGGACAACACGCCTCTGCAGCTGATCTCTGAAATTGAGTCTGATGTTAAATTCAATAATCCGCTGTCTCTGGTTTAGACATTAGCCAGATAAATAGGCCCACAGCAGCAGTCAGCAGCTGATTCAATGTCCAGATGGCCCAAAAAGTCAACGGTGGTCTGTGCTTTGCATTTCATTTAACTCTCCCGCTCCCGCTTATTGTTTGTTATCTAAATATTGCTCCCGGCTCAATGGCCTTCCGTCGCCTTCCTTTTTATACCTCGCACCTTCCGTGTCTACTTAACTCCCTCCCGTCATCTTCCTTAGCAACTAAAGCCCGTTTCCCCGCATCCACAGGAATGCTTTCAGGCACAGAAAGCATTGTTCGATCTGCAGAGCTGGTAATTGAGAGAGGCTTAAGACTCCATAAATCTAAATCCACCAGCCGGCCCATTAACGTACTATAAAAAGACATTCCCGGCCGGACCAACGGAAGCGGCGCCGAGGGCTCCGGGCTCCGGAAAGAGGTGAAACCGGGTTCATGTTACGCACCGGGGCGAAGCCAGTGACCCGGATCCTTGGCCCAACGTGATTATTTTACGGTGACTGGTTTACGGGATTGAATCCAATCGCACACAAATAGATTTCTGCGTTGCTCTGGTTATGATGAAATTAAAAAAAAAACTACCTCGAGTCATGAGGCGGCCACATGACGAGTGAGACAACACATGGTTCCAGTTAAAGAAAGGACGTGACGTGTCTCCAACCTTCTCCTGCTGGAGATTATGTGGACATCTTCACTCTGGGTTCTGGTTCTACACCTGGAGCCAAACTACGCTGAACATGAAGGACAAGGACACGTACAAGATGGACCCTCTTCCCCTCCTCCCTGCCTTCGTCTCCTTTTCTCCTCCTCTTATATTTTGCTGTCCTCTTCATTTTTTTAATTTATTCCACTTTCTCTTTCCTTCGCCTCCTCCTCTTTACGACACTTCCTCTATTCAACAGACTCCCTCCCCCTTCTGACCAGTTTAACTCTCGACATCCTCTTTACATTGAAACGCTCCTCTGCGGATCCTCCTCCCTTTCCTTCTGCTGCTTAAGGAGAAGGTCCAACGCGCTCCTCCTCGGTGCAGATTCACAGGCCCGTGATGAATGTGCTGTGGCCCGTTGTCAGTCAGCCAAGCCACAGGCTGCACTGGCAGAAAGCAGTAATCCAATTCCAATGAAGACAAACCAAGGTCTTTCCTATGTCCACATGCCCTAAGCCCCGCCCCGTTTCCTACCTCCTCGGAATTTAATCCTAAAACTAGACAGCTAGAGGATTCTTTTTGGATGTGCATAGAACACTGAGGTATTGGCACAATCCTTAAAGAGAGAAAGCAAAGGTGTTACAAAGGATTCTGGGTTTCACGCTGGTAGGTACGTTTGGACAGGAGGAACATCGCTGGGTGACACATTCACACAATTCTGATGTCATCGTTACGCGCTGGAGCAATACAGCAAACTCGGTTATCAACAACCTGACCAAAAAAGGGCCATGAAACGCATGCGCAGATGATTCAATCCCCACAACAGCGACGCGTCCCGTTAATTGTCCTTGAGACACCGCAGCTGCTCCATCAGTGGACGCACGCACGCTCTCAACAGACATTACCGTATTACCAAGAATGTTAATGTTAATGAGAATAATTAGCTGCTTGCCACAAGATGGGATGAAAACGACATTGCAAAACGTTATTAGAGGAGTCGAAATCATCTGTAAGGCCACAATGTGTAGAATGTTGAGAATCTCACTATGAAAAAACCCTTCGTCTACACACCCCGGAGCACCAGGAGCCACGCGCGTAATAACGCATCCATTCATTTACATTTTGCATCTTAAGTAAATGTCAAGGTGAAACTCACTCCCACACTGTTAAGACAGTTGCACAAAACAAAGTATGAGGAGTGAGTACGAGTTCCACGCTGCCAAATGAACACAGAAGGTATATTTGAAAGTGTCGGCGTGCACACTGAAGTCGCTGTTGTTCCATTTAACGGCTACTTTGAATGTCATAACATTAACTGTTTGCTAGCAGTAGTGGTAGTAGTACAACATGCTAAAGTACTTCCATTTGTCCTATGGTGACATGGTATTGGTGCACACGAATGTTATGTATTTATCGCTGCAGTTTAGTACGAAAATAGAAAATTTGCAGTAGCTCAACTCGACGTCGCCTCCCGGTGCCACTCATGTGAGCGCGATGACAGACTCCTGGGTCAAAATGCGAGCTCTTAACGGTGGTCTCTATGAAAGCGGCCACCCGTGACCTCCACTGCCCAGCAGGTGCCGCTGACCTCACCGACAACACATTAGTCAACGTGGCCGGCGGGGAAAAACGCATGTGCCTGTCAACACGCCGGCTTTTGTCCGTTGCTCAGTGACGTCTTAGTTTTCGGCACGCAGCAGCCGTCAGCGCTGGAAACGTGAAAATGATTTACAAGAGGCAACAGAGCAGGTCGACGCGTCTTCAGAGCAACCGTACAGCCTCAGCTGTTTGGAGCCCGAGCTGCAAACTCAGCTTTAAAAAAAAAAAGAAAGCGTCTCACGAAGTGTATTTCTGCAAGAATAACCAGAGTGAATAAGCAGGAGATTGTGCAACAGTGTGAAATCATCTCTATTATAGGGTGTAATGAATGCTCATTACCGGCAGCCTGCCTGGGAGGAGGGGGAGGGGGCGGGGAACTACGACAGGTGTATTCCCACTGTGTGTTTGCCCACGCGCGGTACTTACTCCTTGGGTGGGTTGAGGTCATCAGGTCTGGTCTCAAAAAACACTCGGACTTCCTCACACTGGGAAATGTAGACTGGCAGCTGAATGAGGGCCTGCAGGCACAAAAGATAACAATGAACGCTGTTCCTCTACTTCTGAAATGTGAATCGGACTCATTTCTTCTTCTTAGAATAATACACTTATTGGATCGCGCCGCCTGTGCAGACACATGTTCCCTCGGGTTTTTCATGTCGTTATAATGTCCACACTGATCTCTCCCACACTCTTCCAACCGAGCCACTAAAGGGCGGCAGTGACACAGATAATCACCTCAACAGCTTGATGCCCCGAACCGGAAGACAGAATAACTGCCGCCAACACCCCCGAGTTGATTCTCTCTCTCCCGCTCTTTTTCTTCGCTGGCAGGTAAAGCTCGACGCTATTCATCACGCTTCCTCTTCGGGCCTTTACCTCTGATTTTAATACTGCTAAGTGTTTCGGTTCTGTCCTTTAAGGGAGCCCAGTCTTTGTCGAACACGGGCTGATAGAACGTCCGGGCTGACAGATATGGAGGGGAAGCCAAAAAAAAAAAAAAAAAACCCCCAACTAAGGTGCCCTTGTCCCATGTGCCACATTTGCCTTATTGCCACAGATCGCTGCCAGCAGCTCCCTCTGAAGGAAAAGAGCAGTACCACCGCCGAGGGCCGAGTAGAACGTGTGCTTTCCATTAGCATGCTGATGCCTTGATATGCAACAACACGACCCCCAAAAGCCCCCCCCTGCAGTGGCTTCACCCATGCCCGGAGACCGTGGTCGCCCAGCAGCTGATTTAGGAGGCGTGCCGCCCACAACGCCGCCCTGCTCCCGGAGGTGAACGCGCATCCCGGGGCAGCCGGCTCTCCTTGGATTTATTCCTCTCCTCGTGTTAGCCTGTGGCCCGGCCGCTCATTACAATTCTCCCCAGGGAGGAGACTGGGGGGTGCGGGGTACATTACAGCAAATGGACTTTATGGGTGTTCTTTACCGCGGGCAGCATTAAGGTAATTGTGTGTGTGTGTGTGTGTGTGTGTGTGTGTGTGTTCTCTCTAAGGAAAAGTAGTAAATGGAAATGAGATCTACTTATTCCCTCCGATATGGTTCAGTACAGGGTGACTGTATTCTTGCACAATAACTATGTGCAAAAAAGGGGGAATCATGTGGACAAACCAACTGAGGAGGTTTATGATATTGGATGAAAAAAAAAACAGTGAAAAATTAGTCTGTTTATTTCACCGCAGGAATGAAAAAGGCAAATGACTTGAGATACTTCATTTGGTACATCAAACTGTGACTTTCCAGCTAACCTAGCTCAGCAGTCTTAGTATTTGTTTATGCACACGATCCCTGACTCCGGTTTTATCCCCCCCTCCTCCCCCCTTCTTCTCTTCTCTGAACACGTTTCCTGACTCGAATAAAAACACAGGACTTTACAACCAGGGAAATTCCGTATGACTCAGGATGAAGCCTCAGCTGCACAACAAAAGGGCTGACTCAAGAAAATCGCGAGGTTTCACCTTTTTCAAACATGCTGCATGTGAGGGTGGACGAAAAAGCATCTGCGTATAAATAAAGCTCACATTGGTTTCAGGGTCATTTGTATCAACGTCACTCCGCGGAAATTGATGACAGACGTCAATCAACCAGCACCTAACTCCCAAAATGAACCATCGTGAACAAGTAAATGTAATCTTTAAAACGGTGACTGCAGCAACCCCACCTGATGGTGTCTAAGCTTGTTCACATTAACATCCACACCCGTTGAAACCAAAAAGGTACAACGCTTATTTTCCCCATAAGTGTTTAAAGATGTTAAACCTACACCAGCTGTACATTCCTTTAACCCCAGGCGACACTTGGTGGAGTCGAGCTGCACGGCTCTCCCAAAGCCTTAAAGATTGATTTTAATACACATTTTACCTACTTTGAAGTAAATTCGAGGGCACAAAACTGCTTTTGTAAATAGTCTTTTTTGCTCAGAAGCTGAACATCAAACATATTCTATTCATTAAGGCTCCTTTGGTTACATTTCTGTCAGAATGCGGCAATTAGCGGTTTTATGGTCGCAAATCTGCCACAGTGGAGCCTGAAAATGTGCTTAAATGTTTTCTCTCAGTGATTCGTCTTTTTGGTGAAAAGCCGTGTAACGGGCCGCATGATGCGGGTTTCACGTTATCTCCGTTTTAACTGCTGCAGTGTTTTTAAACACCACTAATTAATTACGACACAGCTCTGTGCTCTATAAAATGTCAGCATGTTTACTGTACCTCCGAGAGGTATTATTAAAGTACATTTAATTTGCATTTTGTTACAAGGAAACCTGATAAATCCATTCGGACAATCTCTCCTTTAGTGTGGCCACGAGCTTAGATCTGATGAATATGAGCACATATTTGAATTGGAATGTCTGAGGGGTTAAGCTGAGGGTTTGTGATTTTCGCAGATGTACTGAAGAGAAACCGCTCATACACACACACACACAGGGGGCATGAACGTGGCGTTTTTTTCCCTGTACTTGACCAAGTTGACACGACGTGGGCAAGACGGTTATTTTTCTTTACCTTGGTTTTAGTACAAAGTACTAAAAGACGATGCAAATGCTCAGTGTGGCTTTCATAAACCGTCCATGTACCCACCCTGCAGTACTCGTTGATGGGCCTCAGCCTTTTCATGGCCACATCTCTGATATGGCTCCTCCTAAACAAGATCTTCCCTGTAACACAGCGGGAAAAAAAAAAAAGAACGATTTAGAATGAAAAGAATAATGGTATCATCTGATACTAGTGTTGCACCCAGTATTCCACAGCATACAAATTAATATATTCTAATCATCAGTCATCGCATACAATAAACAATGTTTTGGATGCTCTCGTCAGGAGCCACATTGAAAAAGAGTCCTCAGAGGGACAATAAGGACGCAGTGGCTTCTACCAAACGTAGCTAATGAATTAGCATGCAGGCAACATTACAGTCGGGTCATCAATATCAGCGACAGCACAATGAGGTGGGAAAGGAGCGAAGGGGAATGGCCGGCCTTTCCAAGTCACGAATAAATGATTTTGGGAAAGCACATTATGTGTCCATGACGGCTTGAATGCGAATGTCCTGCTCCGATCTTGGAGGGTGAAACAACAACAACAACAACAGGCACAGACATGGTGGGTGGCCAAAAACAAGAACTAGAAGTGGATAGAAACAGGCCGTTTAAAACTCAATGGCATGTTGGGAATTTGAGAGCCAGCATTTATTTTCTCCTGGTTTTGGCCACTGAAGTTTTGCCAGGTTACGCGAACACATGAACCTGCCGGGGAGTCGAGACCCCCGAACACAAAACGTATCACCGCCTTCAAAAAGGGTTATGGGATTTGTTGAGAGAATATTTAGAGCGGGAATGCTGAAGGATGAATCTGTGTCACAGGACAAAAACAAAGTAAAAAAAATAATATAGGAAATCCCATTCAAACACTAATAATGTGTCGAGTGTAGCTTACTGCAATGTGTAATGTGCGGTACACCTGGTGGATCAGGGCATCCGTTTGCTATAAATGGGTCTATTTGGAGAGGATACTCGGATAGTCAAACTAGTGGATGTTCTTGTGGCTTATGAGATTTTTTGCCAGAACAAATCTGAACAGCATTTGAGTTGTTTTTTTGCAGAGTCACCAACTTACGCGGCTTACGTGACTTTTGACGACCAGGGTGACCATTTCGTATTCAAACAGTTATTACCATCGAAAATAGGTACACCGATGTCTATCGGGTCAAAATGTCCACCTGTACAGCAAACTATGTCAACTGTGTTTACTTGGATTGGCATGTGGCTTACAGGTATTAATGATTTGCTTGTGTATCATATTGGCCCGGCCCTTTCACACAAATCTTGACCATTATTGGATGGACTGCTCACACACGCTTTACTCTGAAACCATCAAAAAACATTAAACCTCAACTTTTTATCCACATAATGACGCGAGCATTACAGCCTGTTTATATTTTGTAAAATCTGTTTATGAATTTATATTCCATTAACCAAGAAATCACAACAGAAATCACCTTCGGAGACACACACACACACACACAAACCTGAGAGACATTGGAAAGTCACCTACAGTACTTCAACCCCCCCCCCCCCCCCCCTTCTCATAGCCTCAAACAGAAAGCTTTCTTGACCGTTTTCCAGAGCGCTCGGGGGTCAGCAGAGAAGCACTGACTCAACACTGCCCACTCTGTATGCGGGGCGGCTCCTGGTTGCAGCCGAGAAAAAAAAAGGGCTTGTTTGGGGACGAAGGAAGGGAGGAGGGGGCGGGGGAGGATGGGGGGAGGGAGGACTGCGGTCTCGGAGCCCGTGGCCGAGGCAGTGTGGACTTTACGGCCGGTCTCATAGCGCGACCAAGAGTATCGGACTACTTTGTTTTTCTTAAGGAGAGCGAGGGAGTTTTCTGCTTGTTTTCTGCTTCAAAAAAGGGAAGAAAAAAAAAACGTGTGGAGCTTTCAGAGAAGGCCCGACTGCAGAGTGCGTGGTTCTGACCAGCGGTGATGCGTTTGACCCGACCGGCATACCGTCCCGCCTACTGTGGCAGGCGGGGAGAGGCCCGAGCCAAGGAAAGAGCTGGAAAAGTAGCTTACAGTAGATGTAATATTCTGAGGGAAACATTTCCTTAACAAGCGCAGCTTTGGATCCTTGGTATCTTCTTCTTCTTCTTCTTCTTCTTCTTCACAGGCCGACCTGCTGGTGCTGTGCTACAGAGCGCTGCTCGAGCCTCTGGGGCGAACGTCACATTCAGCACTTTTATCTAAATGTCACGTATGAACCCATCAAAAAGGAATCGAGCAACGTGAGAGATTGTGGGGATGAAAAACGGCATATGGATAAAAAAAAAAAAACAGTTTGGGTTTAAAATGTCCTGGTTTGAGATTCTTTTAACATTTTTTTTAGGACACTCATGTAGTTGTGTAGCGAGTAAAATGCAGCAGGCGAGCTTGTGACGTGCTCACCAGGCAAAAAGGGGCCGCAGAAACTCCAACGCAGACAAGCCACATTGCTGATGTGGAGATACCAAAGAAGGGGGGAAAAAAGGCCCTGAACAGACCAAACAGTGAAAGGAAAACCACTTGTTGGGTTTGTCTCAGTCAACGGGCCAGACTTCTACTTTGTCCCTAAACGATGTTTTCTACGCGCTCGCTGCTGCTGCCCTTGACAGTGAAGGGGGCGGGGCCAGTCGCCATGGTATCTCTACATCTAATTGGTTACAAACCCCGTCTTTGGATTGGCTGGAGTGATGCAGTCACACAACTATAGAGGCCCAGTTCCGCACTAAAGAAAGTGGATTGAAAGTTGAAATTATGAGATGTCAAAACACAAACGACACCTCTTTGTAACCGTAGATGACAACCAGCTACAACCGTCGTTTACCACCATTGCCGGCACATTAAGACCGATGCCGCCATACTATTCTCTGAATGAGATCCAGACCTGCGATGCCAGAAAATAAAGTCCTGCCTCCCCCCCCTGGTAGGGTAGGTGTGGCTGGGGTCGGGTGAGGCTTTCTCCCAAACTCCCCCTGAGGGATTGCTTTCAGCGGGGCCGTTAACCCTTTCAAAAAGCCAGTCATGCACAAAGCCCTCGTCCCAAACAAGCTTTGTTGCCACCTGTCTGTGTAAGAGAGAGATGGAAACTAAAAAGGAGAAACTATTGTTTTGGCCCGTCGGGTTTTTAAGCAAAATGATGATTCAGCAGAGACAAAAGTGCAGCTGAGCCAAGAAAACAGCCCGTAATGAATGTGGTGAATTGGCTCCATTTGGTTTTAGTATTCTTTTGTGAAATTCAAAAAACGTTTAATGTTTCACCCAAAGGCTCCAACGAAACTCCACATAATTGCATACATGCTTTTTGCCTGAGCGATTAAAAGGGCAGATGCAGAATTATACATTTCTTCATCTCTTCTTGACGGTTGCAGCGGTTTGTTCGGGTTGAACATAGTTTGCTTCTCTACGTTTATTCTCAGAATGTGAGTTAGTGTCCAGAATGAGTGATATGAATGAGAGATTTGCTGTGTGCATGTTTTCATCATAGATACCACAAACAATTGAATTGAACTATTCTAGATAAATGGATTCATCTTTTAATCTTTGTCCAACCTATTTAGTATAAACAGGAGAAAGCCCCAAACCCCGTCAAGTTTCATTTTTTACTTTAAACTACTTAATATAACATGAAAATGATCCATCCTCTGTTTGCCCGCCAGTCGTGTGCATGTTCTGCATGTGTGTGTGTGTGTGTTGAAGGGGCCTTGGAGGACACTGTCCTTACCTGGTAGGAAAGGAATGATCCTACGCTTAGGGTCCTTCTGGCCTCCTTCCACGGGGAATTTGTCCAGCAATTCCATCTGTAAAACGACAATAAATGAAGACTTGTTTGTAGACAAAGCATTTACGCCCACACGTTTAAGTAAACACGGCCTTTACATTACACACCGCGGGACGGCGGAGACCGGAGAGGAAGGGTTCACGATTTTTTTTACAAATCAGCAGTTCCTACGAGGAATTCGGGCCAATAAAAGGAAGGTCTGCCAATGATTAGGAATGTCCTGAGCAGATGGTATGGTTTTCCCCTTTCGCTGCATATGTTGTTGCAGCAAAAAGGGGCTGTTAGTCTGCAAGGCACCACTGACACAGTGGAACATTTCGGTTTCGAGCGTTTCCAAGGCCGGAGAGCGGCGGCTACTCCGATCTGCCGCTTCCCTCGATCGTTCTTTTCCACCTCTTTAAAAGACTCCGTCTTTCTGAGTCATATAGTTGCATACGACTGCTACAACAGGACCACGAGATTAAGTGCATTTCTGAACAGGGTCTGTTCAATGTCAGCCTGATAAAATCGAGTCTGTCACGGCCGCGCTGCACAGAGACACGCAGCGGTCACAACAAACGTCTGAGCCAGGGAGGATTTTCATCGCCCCCCCCTGCTGAGAAATGTAGCTGTACCTTGACTGGTATGAAGGAGTCATTTCTGGAATATGCAGAACATGCAATAACCGACAAGAATGTTCTGCCGTCGGCGCTTCGCTATGTTTATTCCCAGTGATTAGATTGGATTTGAGATCTCAGAAGGATTTTTCCTCAGATTGTCCTTTATGGGCTCGGATGTTGTAACATTGGTTTGGTTGTTCATTAAAGCTCATGCCGGGATTTCTGTGATTCAGCTTATCTGACGTCTCTGATGTTTATTTCCTGGCGTAATCGCGTGGTTGCTATGGCAACTTGTCTAGCAACATCAATGAGTAGAGCTCGTCCTTGGACAAGACTGCAAAAGTGCAGTTACTTCCCCCGTGTTACACAGACGACGGTGAGAAGAACGGCGGCAGTCCGGTGGCTCAGTCCACTTTATAGTCTTTAATCTTGTTTGTTCTAAAAGATACAAAAGGAGGGAAAACTCCCGAATCTACTTGGTTTATCAGTCAGATACTTCAGAATGACACAGTACACAGACAGGCAGACGCAGGCAGGGAGACAGACACAAAGCAGCCAGTGCCCCACACGCTGTAATTGTTCCCATGTGTGAGCCGGGCCGAGTGCAGAGGAGACACACCCGAGTCTCCGTGTCTACTCTTAACCCGTGTATCTGCGCTGTAATCAGAGACACACAAACAAGAAAAGGCCTCTGGAGAAAGTATAGACGTCTCTTGAAAACACCAGTTACATCACGAAAACCAAAATTTAAATATTCGTAATCCACAGGCAGCAGGATGACAGTCGAGAGGTGGAAAACAAGTATGTTATTGGAAATGACTGTGAATCAATCTAAATAGGCAAGACTATTATTACTGTAGTAGAAATAGGCCAAAAAATAATAATTTCAAAACTCATCAGTTCCATACTAATTTATATATATACTTAAGTTCAAACCCTGAAATGTAGACATTATTTTTCTTTCCAAGTTAATATAATTTTACTACAACTCTTAACTGCGACGTGTCCGTTCACGCACTTCATTCACCGACTACAGTTCAAATAAATCTTTCCAGGTCAAAATGTCACGTCACTATTTTGTTAATATGCCCAATAATGTGCCGCACACTGTTGTGTACCGTTTCTCCTGAGGGTGATTTGATTTGTCTAGTCCATATCCGCTTCAACCACACCGTCCGCCTGCAGATAATGGCTCCGTACAGGAAACATCGGAGACGGACCTTTTTTTTTTCAATGAGAGATCAGAATGCCAGAGAACAATAGTTTCTCTCTTTGCAACTTGCTCGGTGGTCCTCTGATTCTTTTACTTGGGCCGCTGGTCTTAGGTAGTGAGAATAAGGACATTTTCCGTGTCATCCCCAGGCAGGTTTGGGTAATGATGGATGGCTGAGCGAAAATAACTATCGGTTTAACTTCAATAGGAACAAAACAGGTCTCATCTCACTCCGCTGCCGCCACACTGCTTATTGTAGCCACTTCCAACCCCAGAAGTCATAATCAAACACATATGGAGGAGCGAGTTAAAGCAAACCAGTGTTCCACGGTGAACTCTGGCCTTTCACTTCACTGAAATATGAAGAATAGTTGCAGAAACAGTTTCGTCTTCATCTGCAGAACCAAATGCGATTCCAGTGCAATAAAACGTTGACACAATTCATATCATCTGATTGATTTTCTTTCACAATATTTCAGTCCACACCAACTAGATCCCCAAAACAAATATTATTAATAGGACTTCAGTAAGGTGTGCCTATCTTTCAGTATTCCCTTAGTAAAGGTTTTTACTAAAAACACATGTTGTGTATCGTTGTTCGCGGAAGAAAAAGGACACAGCTTAAGGATGCACATTTCATTCTGAAATTGGCAGATAATTACTGCGTGAAAGAAGGAAATGAGTAGATTGTCGCCTCTTGGTGGAATGTGCACAACAGGCAACCCCTTTAAAAAATGCTGTGACTTAATTCTGTGGATGGAAAATATGTGACAGCTGTGCAGCTGCGAATAAGCCAAGTCAAAAAAAAAAAGAAAAGAAAGTATATTCTGTTTCCAAAAGACACGAGGATGCTGGAATACTTTGTCTGGGAAGCCGAGTGAACACGTGTGCAGCACGGAAACTGTTCTAAGCGCCATGGAAATACGAGATCACTATTTTTGGTAAAAATTTAACACTATAACGGAGGGCGGAAAGCACAGGTTCCGCACCAAAATGACGTTTGCACAGTTTGCTCTCTTAACGAATCACATCCTCGATCGCTGCGCCCTTCGCTTGTGGACGCTTAGCTCCCTGGTGCTATTTACGAGGAGCTACATAGAGCCTGTTGCGTGAGCTTCCAGGGGGAAAAAAAGCTGATGACCAGGAGCAAAAAGCTCTCGAGCAAGATGGCGGACAACCCTCAGGGCTGAAGAAATCCCATTGAAGTCACCGGGAGAACAAACAGTCTGCGGTTCGTGCTCCACAAATATCATCCGCCTCCCCGGATGCTGAGTTCAGCTGTGTTTGACAGGATGTGGTGACTAACACTTCCTGTCGAGCTCTGGAGCTTTTTGGTGTGACCACTTTGTGTCCTTTTCTCGTATTTCATATAAACGGCTCCTGGGTCGACAGAAAAGAGAGAATAAGGCAAAAAGCAAAGGAGGATCCAACGCAGCGTAAAACGTTACCGACTGAGCTGCAGGATCGAGTCCTACAGCTGGAAACCTGAGACGCCGAGCGATGAGGTCACGCCAAAAGGCGTATTCCGCATTAGAGCGACCCGAGTAGCGGGGGTCAAAGCGCCACAATAGCTCAAACAAAGCTGTTTTTTTTTTTTTAAATCACATAATCGCCAGGCGCCGCTTTTCTGTAAGAAACGCCAAAGCCTTTAAAGTGGCTTCTCGCACGCGAATGCCAAATCTAACACAAGATAAGAGATCGGCTGTGTATCGGTCAACCCCCCCCCCCCTCGCCCGCCCCCCCCCACACCAGGCTGTCAACACAGCAGGAAGCAGCTGCATGGGATGGAAGGGCAAAGACCAGCGGGGAATCCCCCTGCTGCAAATATCCACCACATGCTCATCTAGTTCGCTGCCATCGATCTGACGCCGAAGGCCTCCGGCGACGTCACAAAGTACGCACAGACATTTCATTCAGAGACATTCGCTCTTCATCCGCTGCGAAGATGTCAAGCTTTGAAAAGTCACTTAAAGACTCATGACTTAAAGACCCTTTTAAAATAGTACCAGTTGAGAGCAAACAGCCTCTTCTTTAAGCCAGAATGTGTTGACTCCACAGCAGAGATCCGTGTCCATAACTACACACATCGTAATGGTTTCCATTCTTCTAGTCAACACGACGCTCTGCGGCCACAGAAGAAACATGGCGGAACATTATAATTCTCTATTTCATTGCCCATCCCAATCAATTAAAAGGAATTTAATTCAATTAGGGTCGCCTGTGGGCTGCGCCTGAATTGACTACGTGCTCATTAAAAGCGGGTCGTCCTTCTGGGCTTCCTGGAGTCGATGCTCTGCGAGCAGAGAGGCGGCCAAGGCCTCAGATCCATCACCTTCCAAAGAGGGACGGAAACTAGAAGAATACCAATGAGCTTCCCTCCCCGCTGCCAGCGTGACGCGCGGGAATGATTCAGAGGAGCAGTGGGTCCTCGCGCTCATCGCCGTCCGCCATTGACTTTGTTTGGGACATTTTCCAACTGCGTGCTCTCTATTACCCCTTTTCCGCCAACAAGAACCAGGTGCTGGTTCGGAGCCAGAGCTAGAGCCGGTTCGGAGTCGGTTCAACTGACGAGCCTCCAAAGAACCGGTTTGCTTTTCCACAGGCTAAGGAGCCAGCGCAGAGCCAAGTCCTACGTCACAGTTACGTCTCATCTTTCCCAGCAACGTTAGCGCGGCGGCGCCAAACACGAAAACATCATCAACAATGGCGGCCGTTGCTTTGCTACTGATGTTCATGGCTTTGCGGACCTACATCGACATCCAAACACGGCGGATCAAACACGTTCGCGCGGCTCGCCTTTTAGCCTAGTAGCGTCCATTGTGTTGTTGTTAGCTCGATTAGCTGCTATCGAAGAATGGCGGATCACAAAGTTTCTCTTGTCTTGTTGGTCACGGTAACCCCGCCCCCAGCCGCTGACGTAAGCGGTTCTTACTTCTAGACCAGCAATGATATGGTGCTACTTAAGACCCACTTTCACTGGTTCGGAGCTGGTGCTTTGGTGGTGGAAAACCAAAGAACCGATTTGAAACTATAGGCTCTGGCTCAGAACTAGCACCAGTTCTGCCTTGGTGGAAAAGGGGCATATGAGAGTCTTCACTAGTGGAAAGGTTAGAACTTGCGACCGCACAACCTGCTGTGGTATAAAAACAAGATATTAAAAAAAAAAAAAAACTAGTAAAGCATTCGCACACACATACCTGCAGGTCAAAGAACTTGCTGTAGCGCCTGTAAATGATCTCCGTACTTCCATCGCTCCAGGACACTTTGATGATGTAAACCTGCGATGACAAAAAGGACAAAAATCAGTCTAGACAAACAAAGGTTGGACAAAGATCCAAAGCAGTGAACCACTTGCTAAGCGCTCCTGAGTCACGGTGCCAGGAAGCGGCGGTGACTCCTGTAGGAAGGGGGGGGGGGGCGTCATCCGGGGCGCAATGCCGTCATCATCATCCTTACAACGCAACGGGGATTTACGATTCTTTCATTTCCCCAATAATTTGCATCACTTCCTGCCGAAGACGAAGTCGATCGCCTGCAGCAGCAACGGAGACGTTGTTGCAGGAGTTCGATATGAAATAACGTCACAACATTATATATATATATATATATATATATATATTATATATGTAAGCTATGAGAAGAGGGGAGGGGCAGGCAGTTGATGGGAATCTGGCCCGGCGTGTCTGGCTGAATGCCGTTGGCCTCCCTCCCAGACCTTCTCTGGCCTCCCTCCCTCTTTTGGGGCAGTGAAGTGAGATAAGGCCACGGATGGACCAACTACAGGAGCCACAGAGACAAGCAGGGGGGGGGTTGTCTTCATCAAATACAAACAGTTTTGTGTCAGTGTGTTAAAACCTTAACCAATAACATGGGCCTTTAGGGTGTTGCCGCTGGTCTGTTTGGTTCATTGAAACAAGAATTCTGGCAATTAAATGCTTTCATATTGTCTTTGGAATGGGATTTTTTTCCTTCTTTTTCTTGCACGAGAGGAGCTGGTTTTTTTTGTACTATTACCTGCACCTCCAGGGTTCTGGAAGAATCGAGGTGTCCCGCCTGCACGTGCACAGCGAGCACCAGAGTCATGGACAGCGTGAGAGCAAACAGACAGGTGGACAAGACGCGGGACATCAATAACTCGGTGTCCTTGACCACTGACACTCCCCATGAGGCCTGTTGGTCCTTCAACCCGGGCATCATTTACACACACACACACAAATGCAAACCGATGTAGACACACACACACACACACACACACACACACACACACAGAACAAACACCAACACCTGCTGAGGCCTTGGCAGAGGCTCCCACCGCCGGCCTTCTGGACACGATGACATATGTGTTACTTTTAAACAGACAGCATTCACTGTGGCCGACGAATTCCCCCCCCAGGACGAGCAAAGCTCCTCTGCAGCAAAGAGAGCAATGGATCTTTGTCTTTCTCCGGATTCTTGTCTCCCACACAAGTTCAGAGCGGCAGTGGGGGATGAAAAACACATCCACACAATGGTTCTATTATTCCTCTTTCTCGTCCGCCCTGAAAGCGAATCACTTTTTACCGTCTCCGTCTACCCAACGCGACGCGGCTGCGGCTACTCTGTGGAAGTAGCGTGAACAAAACATTTCGTGTGGTGTCTTAAGATAATTAAGGTAACAAAAGTGAGAACGTGGCTCCTTTGATGAGCTTAGGAGCTCTGCTTCCTGGTTCCCGGCCTGAAGCGTGTGCTTTTTCGTACAGTAAATTGGGAGATTCTGCGGCATGAAAAGCTCAAAGTGCCTCATTTGAACTGATGGGGGGGGGGATTAATGCGGATGTGCTGCTGCCTGGACCGGTTTGCCCGTCGGCGTGTTTCGTGATGGCAGACGTGAGGCAGAAGGCCTTCGAGAAGCACTCTGGAGTCATTTTTGTTGCACGGCAGACTGTGGCAGAATGGGGACAATAGTGAATCCACACACACACACACACACACACGAAGGTATACTAGATGGAGGACAGTCGCTGGGACGTATAGAGACTCGGACCTGGTCAAAGGTCACGTGAGCCACATCCATTTGGGTGCTCCAATGACCTCATCCAAAACAACCAAAACAGATCTCTAAAAGTTGTGGGTTCGAATCTCAGACCCAAACAAATAATGAAGATAAAACATCCGACCGTGTTTCCTCCGGTTGGTCTCGGTAATCTGTAACTTGACACCCCTCTTTTGTTTTGACTTTTCCCGGACGGGGAAGAGACGCGAGTCGTAACAAACAAAGCCCGAGCGATAAGAAAAGTCGTCTTACGTAGTGTTTGTTGGGATTTCTCCGTTTCTGGACGTCTTGCACCAGGACTTCTTGCGCGGTGCGCCGCGGCATCGTGTCCTCTGCTTCCTCACGCCTCCGTTACACCGGGAAACAAAACGGATCCCCGGTTGGGGATCTCACGAGCGGTCGAAGCCCGTTTTTTTTTTTTTTGGTTGGAAAGTTCGCACGGGGACGCTTCTTTTGTCATCCGGCGGGTCGCGATCTGTGACCTCCGGGCGCAAACTAACGCTTTGTTTTCTCTCCGCCGCGCGGAAGACACAAGTTAACAGGAGCTCGTCTGCCTCCGGCTCTTCTCGTGCCTCGTCCCGTCGCGCTGACCGAACTCCCAGCCTATCCCGGCCCGCCCACTCCCACCCAGCCGGTCCCTCCCTGCCTGCCTCCCCCCTCCTCCTCCTCCTCGCCCCGGGCCGCCGGGGCTCTCCGGAGTTCTCTTAAAGCTGCATCCACGGGGACGGAGACCCACGCGCACCGATGTGTCATTAATGCGTTTAAAGGAGGAGAAAATGGTTATTGAAAGTGTTGCGTCTCGCCCAAGTGGACTTCGGCACGATGGATTTTTGGAATTTTAATTGAATTTTGCTTTTAGTTATGTCAGTGAATCTGTTGCATTCTCTAAGAACACAGCGCCTTTTTGTCAGGTGACCCTTTGACCCCCCTCACTGAAACCCATTTCGTTTATGGATAGTAACTAATCAACAATTAATATCATTTTACATACCTCCACTCAAATACAAAAATGAGTCATTTGTTATTACAAAGTTGCCATTTCCCCCTCCCATTTAATATGTTATGAGTTATTTTGCATTTTAAAGTTTTAACTTTAACTGTGGTCTTCTGTAATATGATGCTTTCATATAATATACAGGCTTATGACTGAAGTTCACTTTTGTTGCTAACTAGCTCTATCTTGTGGCGTGTTTTACTCATTACATACAACTTTTTCTGTTTTGACAGACATGTTGTGGTATTATGGGGCTCACAATTTAAAATGATCACATCCTACATTTATTTTCCCACTGGATAATCAGAAATACAACCCGTTTGAATTAACAGCAGAAATGAACTTGATAGTAATTATTCAAAGGGACCTGTAGAGTTATTGATTGGTGTATGAGGCCATGTCTAGGAATGTCCCTTATGAAGCATAAGTCTAAACTTGTCATTCAGTGGAAAGATGCTAATAATACACAATTCTTTGAATGATGCAGGTAAATGGCTGTCGTTAGAGGAAATCTGAGACATGGTTTTGAAATCCTGTCAACAGATGGATCAGATTGTTTAGCGTGGATGTATTTTATAAAAAGGATGAAACGTTAGGATTGGTAAATCATAGGCCATATTTTAAATAGGATAGAAGTGAACCTTTTCATTCATAAATGCTCATTTTCAGGCCACAGAAAAGTTTGAAGCAACATTTACCGTCATAGGGATTACATCTGCAGGGCAGATGAAATGGTTTCATGAATGATGGAAGTCAGTAGTCACATTAAAGGGTTATCGGAATAATTTATGGCCGTATGAATTGTCATTAAGGTAAAGACTCGGACGCCATATGACAGGTGAAGGGTCGGCGCCGCCACATGTTTGCACCTCCAGGTGCGATGCGATGGCGGTGAAACGTTCCTGCAGCGGCACCAGACGCCCCAAAGCTTCTGTCTCCCTGAGTCCAGCGTAACGGGAAGGACGGACGTGGAAGATCTTTGCACGGTGCTCTGAAGAAAATAAACACAAACATAGTTTTGTAATGCCCTATTTCTACGACAATATTTAACTATTTAAGGTATCAATGACACTATTGTGAGAGAAGGAAACGGTGACTCAATTCCACTCACTGATACCACCAAGGATGTTTTTCACTCATTTAAAACTCTGCCAGGATGTTATCATGACGTTACCTTCACGCCTTAAAATTGTTAGAAATGACTTGAAAGAAGCTGTTTCTACCCTACAGGGAATGGAGTCGTATCTTCATTTCTATATTTATAGTCATAGACCTTTACCACACATATCTTTAAAGGCTGGTTTCTCTGATTATTTTCTCACCTGCCAGCAAGACATCTCTCCTTGAGTTCTACCGAGTTTCTTTCCTCTGTTATATTCCTCTATTCCCTTGTTACAAAGTTTCTGACAAGGAGTTTGCCCATATTTCATTTAAGACCCTAATTTAAGGAGCATTTTATTCCTAGATTTTTTATGGATGTTCTGGAAATGCATGTATGTGAGCACATATTCAACAAGATCATTCCTCACTTACATATATAAAGCAACTTTTTTTAAATTAAAAAATATTTAGGGTAACCAATGTAAACCAATGGTGTTAAGATACTGTACGTAATAAATTGGGAGAATTTCATGGTTTTAACCCTATTTCCCTTGGCAGTCTCCTCTTTGAATTCCTGTATATAAATGATGTAGAATTGTAAAAATGTATATTACACCGGTGTCAATGAAGATGCTGTCAGGCCTCCAAAGAAACAGGACATGTGAAGACACCTTTTATTGCCCCTTTAAAATTCAACATCAACGTAGGCCTCCAGGTCTTCTCTAGACAGCAACAAGTTAGCTT
The DNA here is from genome assembly GCF_964276395.1 of Gasterosteus aculeatus. NCBI lineage: Eukaryota > Metazoa > Chordata > Actinopteri > Perciformes > Gasterosteidae > Gasterosteus > Gasterosteus aculeatus. The sequence continues at coordinate 27,641,334 of NC_135694.1, read as the reverse complement.
CCAACGTAGAAACAAACAACCTCAAAGCCGGCTGGTCTATGACCCAACACCATCATTAAGAGCGCCGAGCTCCTAATGATCACCGTCTCAGCATTAATGCTGGAATCCCGGCGAGGTAATGCGTCCCTGTGATGTCTAATCATGTCTGTGTTTCACCCTGAGATGAAAGGAGCTGACGGCACATGTGTTCCGATAATGCACTTCAATCAGCGGCCGAGGCAGGATGAGGACTAATGATGTTTACTCATCACTCCAGTGCCTCATCAACTCCAAACACACACACACACACACACACATACTGTACATTGCAAAGGCGTATGTACCCGCGGACGCGCTGAAGCTCGGCTTTTGTCAGCCCCGGGAGGAAGATAGGAAGCAGGCGCAGGGTTCTCAGGTAGGAAAGGAGATCTTTATTTATGCAGCGAAGGTCCTCCAGACAGAGTCTAAAGCGGGCTATGAAATTATCCTAGGTCACACTTCTTCCGATAAAATAAACCAGGAAGAAGTGTGGCTATAAAACTATCAAAAACAAAATCACTCCGCTCTAGGAGGAAAACAAAAGGCTTTTAAATTTATCAAAGTAACCAACGCACTCTATTGACGGAGGCAACGTCTCAAAACAAAATCACTCCTTATAGGAGGAAAAACAAAGAACTATGAAAGATTAATGTTGCATCTAACCTAGGAATACAAAACTTAAGCAAAACCAAAAAACAACCTGCGTGGAGGTGAAGGCACTGGGCCGATCGAAGATCCTGAATAACAACAAAAAGGAACCTGTGACGTGGCAGAACGAGGTAGAACACATGGGTAATGACGAACACACTGGCACAGGACAAAGGGAGACGCAGACTATTAATACACATGGAGGGGAATGGGGAACAGGTGGACACAATCAGGAATCAGGGAAGACAATCAGACTGGTGACACATGAGGAAGGGTAAGTGACCTGAAACGAGAGGAGTTATTATTTCAAAATAAAACCGTAAATGACAAGACAAAATGCCCCACAGAGTAAAACAACAGACAATTTCACCGCGGTGTGACAGCTTTGTTCTGTGACGACGCCTCGGTGGGGGTCATTACTCAAAAACAGCCTTTGATGAGGTCTCACATGCAGCCCGTTTCGTGGTGTTAGAGGCAACCAAGAGTTCAATGAGTACCAACACCTCAACTAATCCCTATAAATCGCTCCTTCTTTTCCTTCCCCACCGACAACTCCCTGAAGCCGTAATAACCTTAAACGCCACCTTTGCCCTGAAGCCGTGGCCGCGCACACCAGCAAACATTACGGGAGTTTCCTGGCAGGCTAATGATGCAAGATTACAGCAGCTTGGAAGCTCTCTGTTTATTCATGAGCATTCATGTTGTTTGAAATACAAGTATGAATTGAGAACGTCGCTTCCAGAGAACTGATCAGACCGGTGTTTTTTATCCCAGCTGGCACCAAGGATGGCCATCGGCGGGTTGGTCCACCAATTGGATCCCAACTTAATTAACGCAACGACTGTAAGATGGATTGCAATGAAATTTGGCACAGATATCTTTATTGCCTACATGACCTTGATGATTACATGACTTTTCCTCTATTGTAATTGTAAACGGTGATTAATAATGGACAGAAGTGTCTTTCCCCCTGCTGCACTGTACTGTATTGACGTCTCGTCGTCGTCACCGCCGTTGACAAATTTGACCTCATTGTACCGATTCCCAGCAAGCCTTCTCCGACTCACTGGACCCGCCAGAGAGCCTGAGAATGGAGCGTTGACAATACATGGTCATTACTCCCCTTATCGCTGCAAGAGGAGCGACAGAGATGGAATTTCAAAGATGGTAAAGCGCCTTTTTGTAATTAGTCACATTTCAAGTAAAGGAATTCTAATGTCTCTCCGTCTACGTAGTTCGTTAGTGAGACAGCTGGGAAAGTTAAGATACTTATTAATCTATTTTCTTTGTGACCCACATAACCAGGTTAATGGTGAGACACGTCACAAGCTGCGCAGGGAACAGTTAGATGCAAGATGCGACAGCAGAAATGCTGCATTGTAAACTCCCGTGTGGCAGCTTGGATCATTTTTTACAGGCTTTAACAGTCAAATCCGAAAGAATCGCCGGTTGGATCCGAACGTTCCTCAGCCGGGCGTATCACATGACCTCACTCTGTTGTTATGGTGACCACCGTACGCTCCAGGCTGCAACCACAGCGTCACGTGATAGAAAGTCATGTTTTTGTCTGAGATGTGTCTTTCCAGAATGCAGCAGCAACTTGTTGGTGCATTTCGTTCCAAAACCCCAAAAAGTATGAAAATTGCACCAAAAATGTGTTTGCAATCATGTGTGGTTGAGTCATTATAGATTATAAACGCCTCGTTTTGGCCCCTGAACTCTTGTTTTTTAGGTACAGGCCCCCGGCAGACGTTACGGTCAGGCTGGAAGAGTCTGCGGTCACCTCTTGGTCTGAGATAACGTCACTGTTTGTACTCAAAATATCAACCGACACTTCAGGTTTCATTTGCCTGAATCGTTCTGCATCATGCAGAGATATTCAGCGTAGCCGAGGAAGCATAATAGGGCGGACAAAATGATATAAAACCGTGATACAATTCAGCCGTAGACAAACTGTGGCCGTTGGAATGATCGTACAGTCAGATACGACCTTCATGAAGGTTGGACCTGGAGTGTTCGTTTCTATTATACAGAGATGCCGTATATATCTACCATACTCATCATTTATATCCCTCACAATCATACATTCAGGTCAAGAGAGTGTGTAGGTGGGTTGGAGTTAAGCAGACTAATTTCAGGGCTCAATAAACAATTACGCGAATTGAATTTGATAAAGAATAAACTAGGAATAAAAAGGTCCTCACGCTGAAGCATGTTTGAGACAATTATGCAGATAAACTTCAAATTCCATGAAACTGCGTGATAAAAAGAAGGTGAAAGAAATGGTCTCACCGTAAACAACTGATGGATGATTAGGGGAAAACTTCACGGATCATTTCTGTGGAATTTCTTTGTCAGAGCCGGTAATCCAGTACATTGTCTTTCATTTTAAACAACGTCCCACCGCCTGGCCCACTGCTGGTCCATGTAGACGGGCCGAGCCATTGTTCGGTTATTCTATGACTTTTTCAAATTGACACAAGACTAATTATGCGGCCCAGCCGTGAGTCTCTGATCTTCATTAGCTCCATTGACCTCAAAAGGCAGAGACAATATTTCAATCACGCACAAACACACGCTGGGCTCAGTGATTGAAAGAAGCCGCTTATCGCCAGAAGGCCTGAATGACTGGGAGAAAAGTTGGGGGGGGGCGGAACGCGTGGCTTTGGCATAGAAAAGCGATTTTCCTCAGTATGAGAGCTAAAATTAGAAAATAACCAGTGTGCCTCTTTCCTTAGCTTGAATACAGTGGCGTAGGGATTTACTGGTGTTTGCTAAGTGGTTGTTAGGTTGTTGCTGCCCCGTGGGGCGGCTTTGGCGCTTACATTGTATCCCTGTTATGGTTGCCTAATAGGATGTCCTGATTCTGCTGTGTTGTGAATTTGATTCGTTGCTCGGCAGAGTTGCTGAATGGTTGCTAGTGTGCTTGCTGAGGTGTTGGGGCATTTTGGGGCAATATCCTCTGGGTTGAAAACATTTTTCTCAATGTGTTGGTTGTGGCAAGCCAACATTTTACTTTCATGCACATCATCAAAGATACCCAGTACAAGTGTCATCATGCATTCAAATTTTCTTTAAATTGTCAGTGTGAGCTTCGACTTCTATGTTTCTATTTATTTTTCTGGTACATGTATGAAATATCCACACAAAAGAAGGCTGGCAGTGGGAGATAAAGCGATTGTTTCATACTTTTACTTTGACAGTGGGATGTGTTGAGTGTGGCTGAGTTATTACAGAGAGTTAACCTTTGAAGCGAGTGGTGTTCCGTAGAGCGCATCAGCAGAATAACGTATAAACAGAGACATACGTACTTTTGGGTTCCTCTCCCAGAACCGCGCGGTGAGGCTTGCGTACACTGTGTCGCACAAATCTCTCTGCAGAAGGTTAAGCGTCTCACTTTTGCGTCGCTCAACAGTCCTTCAACGTCAGAGTTTGCCTCCAGCCTTTGCATGCGGGATGCAATCGTGTAATGTTGCATTAAGCATTAAATCATGCCTTAAATGTCTCATCCGCTTGCGCCAACACACATCAGCAACAGGCCCGAGAAGCCCCCGAGGTCTGTGTTTCCTAATAGGACTCGGTTCATGATAATCTCCAGGGGCCATTTATTGTTTCTGTAATAGGAATCTTATTAGTGAACTCTGGAATGGAAAATAGCTGTTGGTGCATGTGCCTCGGTGTTTGTGTTAACACACTTTCGTTCCATAATTACTGCGGGCACACTGTGTATGTTATGATGCACGGTGAACTTGAATCGTGGAAATGTTGCATACAGTAGGCAAGTCACGGCCCGGCTCGTAGAGCTCCAATAACACAGAAGCTTAGCAGCATCTCCACTCGTCAGATCAGACTTCAAAATGATCTGCAGGAGAAAACAAGAACTGATAAAGAGACTGTTTATCTGTGCATCGACATTTCATGTAGGTCTTTATATCTCTTGCAAAACACAAGAGGGTAACATACATTCTAAGGTTATTTACACGTGCACATTTCATCCTAAGATTCAAACTCTTTCCCACTTCCCGCACACTTATTCACTTCATACAGTAGTGTATCTGTCTCAAATGTTCAGATCAGGGCAACCGGAGCTTTAAGCACGGGGCTTGTGATGTGCGGTGCAGTGGATGGGAACACAAAGCAGCGAGTGTTGGGAAGCAGCCCGCCGTGGAAGCAGCAGTCGGACCAGGAAGTTCCCCAACTGTCAATATTGGTATTGGCCTTTTGAAAACATGCCCATTTACCCGCCTGAGAAGGCTCACTTTATTGACTTTTTGTTGCTCTGAAAGTTACAGAGAGTTCGCTATCGACAAAAACAAATATCCATCTGAAATTAGTTTTGACTGAGTAACAGCAGAGGCCCATTTGATTTCAATCTCATGTAACATTTCGGCTTTAATTCAGTGAATCTCGATCATACATTTTTGTCTCAAGGTTATTTGTTCTTTCTTATACAGTAAATTACATTATTTTCAGCACAAACACACACACACATATATATATAATTAATGTATTTTCAGTTCTGCAACATTATTCAAAACAATCAATGCAATCATTTTATGTTCATGATATTATTAGGGAAGTATACATTTTTTAAAGACTTTATCAAGCAATCTCATAGAAATTTTATTTACGTAGCAAATATTTTCATTTCGCAATTGCATTAGTGGTAAGCTAAATTTCTGCCCTGATTATCTTCATATCAATGTCAGGCATTTGTCTGAAATATAAACTGCAACAAAGCTTTAATGAATAAATACACTACCAATTATTTGTGCCAGACTAAAAAAGGTGCCGCAACAGCGCAGTAAACATGGGAGGATGACCGGGACACCTTCCATGGCACCAGTCCAGATAAACCCATTAGTATGTGCTGTGCAGTCATAGGCGTAGGACTGTCGTGTCAAGCATCACCGCTGTGTGACCTCACGCTGTCAACTGCAGGCCTCTCCCTCGTGACAAGTGGAAAAAGTCATCGTTCTCCACGCATGAGCCTGGCATCTATTATGAGATAATTAGCTTCAAGGCCTCACACACCGCAACGGACATCAATCAATGGTATACATTTCAGCCGCCCTCCCGGTGGACGAGTGCAAAGAAGGTTTGGGTGGATGTCGGGGATAAGGCCGGCTTTGCACACTGTGTACGTAATGCGTATGAATGACAGAAGTCAGACGTATTCAAGGTTACATTGATGCTAATCCAGTTTTCGAGGCCAGAGGGAAACTGTGAAGGCAATAATTCTGCTTGGTTATTTTTGGTAAAACTACGCCTAAGTGAGTTTTAGAGAGGCTGAATGTTAATTTGCAAAACAGCTGGCAAAAAAAAACCCCTCTTAAATTGGGAATGAACAATTAACCACATGAGATGTGGATCTGAAAACCTAAAACCTGAGGGTTAATTGCTTTTTGTTTGCTTATCTTTGCAATATTGTGCGTTCAAGTACATCTCATTTCTCTGATGTATTGTGGACACTGTGGAATTGAAACGCTTTCATTCTAATTCAAACCTGGTTACTCGCTGTGAATTACAATGTGGTGAGAAGGGGAACAGTGGCCAGCGGAGACTCGAGGCTTTTGCAGCCACGCAGCTTTTGATAATCCAAAATATGGGGAAAGGGCTGGACCGATGGGCCATTTGGCTCGGAGTCTAAAAAGGAGAGAGGGAATTAGGGAGCCAGGGGGGACCGATAAAAGACAAAGAATAGGGGGGAGAATAAGAAGAGATGGAGTAATAGCTGCCGACTGAGAGCAAGTGAGCGAGTGAAGGAAGCTGCGAGGAATTGAGAAAATAGGCGGCGTGAGGAAACAGAGATAAAGTGAGGCAGACAGCCAGCTAGACACAGACACACACACACACACACACACACACACACACACACACACACACACACCCGAGGAGAAAGAAGCAGTAGAAGCCCCGGCGAGCCTTCTTGCATCCTAAACACCCTCCGCCAGAGGAAAGGCTTGCGTCGAGCACCCTTTCGATAAACATGGCTGCTTAAATAGAAACGGCGCCACGTCCTCTAAACTCCCGGGAGGACACAGGACTGACATTTCTCCGTCAGTCGGTTCTGGCATTTCAAGGAGAGGCTGTAGAGATGCCACAAGTGTTTCCTAGCAACAGTTTGCTGCAACCCCCCCCCCCCCCTCCAATCCCACAACACCAGCAGCACCACCCCCTTAAACTCCCGCCTTCCCTGAGATACGAGTTGCAGCAATGCGCCACTTGTCTCAAAACCTGAAATACATTCTAATTCTCCCGACTCTCCCTCCCTCTGCCTCCTGTTCCCTTCAGCCAGATGTGCCAGGCCTGCATCAAATGCCATCCGGGCCCCTGTCACCTGCCAGAGGGGAAAAGCACACGGCGACGCTCTCCCCTGTGAAGAGGTTGAAGGCAGACAGGATATCGGACCGAACGATAGGTGGGTGTGAGCCACGACTTTTTCTCTTTTCACTTTCATTTTCAAAGCCAGCTCTCCTCCGGCTCGGGGGGGTGAAACATCTCACCGAAGAAAGATTCCGTGGTTTGTGGACGGATCTGAATCAGTTCTGTGCGGCCAGTCACACCTCGTCTCTGTCGATTTGTTAACATTTGTGGGGGGGGTTTGGGGAGCAGGCAATTAGCCGGCCTGAGCGAGCAAACACGGCGCCACAGGGCGGGGGTGGGGGGGTGAACTCTGCCACGCTGGTGGCAGCAGACAGGGGGCACCAAAGTCTGAATAATTTGTTATGCTAAAAGCATTTCCATGTCTGCCGAGGGAGGGGGGGGGGGGGGGGGGCCTTCAAAGGGCGTTAGTGGATGGACTGAAGTCTGGTCACACGTCTCTATTCCTGCAAGTCTGTGGGGAGTAAAACAACAACATTTAGGCAGCGCGCATCCTTTAAGATATACAAATGTCAATCCGTGTCCTTCATCTCTCCCTCCTGAAGTCCCACAAGTGAGAGTTTGAGGGCGAAATGAACAAGCGGTGAGACGTCAAAGGGGAACTTGACCGGAATCTTTCGTCCAATCAGCTTCAAAAAGAAGGAGATGCTGTTTCCAGGATTTCCAGGACAATCAATGATTTCAGACAGGCTGATTTCCGCTGACTTTATCACCGTGTATTTCGTTTTGTTTCGTTTCATTTGACACCTTGAAATCCAACATTTTCTTCACGCTGCGCGATAACCTTTGTTTTCCGAGATAATTAATAAGAACCCAACAAATACAGGGAGAGAACGTGCGACTTACACGTCTCCAGGCCCCGAGTCTTTGAACGGCCGCCGCTGGACAGCCTGGAATGTGATAGGCCAAGACAACGAATGTCACGCCTGCCACGGACCATCTTGTGCGGATCAAAGCGCGAATTCACGGCCGAGCGGTCGGTGCGTAGGAGAGTGAGAATATCAAACACGGCAGAGAGGCCGGCTGAATCACGTCCTTTGCTTTGAAGGGGAAGAAGACAGGCGGCAGAAGGTGAGGTGGAGCAGGGGAATAAATGAATTAAGAGAGCGAAAGCCACTTGGGCAGTGCGCCTTGTTACCCTCACTCGTATCAGAGCCCAGCCAGGGGGCGAAGAAAGGGAGAGGAGGCCCTTTTTTTTTTCTTTTTTCGAACTGCTGCTTTCTTGGAAGAAAAGGTTGGATTTGGGTTCCCTCCTTTTTTTCCTGGGAGCTTTATGAGCTAAATGTTCAAACGTGACCTTAAAAGCACCACAAAAGCCTCGCGCAGCCACAAGAGCGCGGAATAATTCATCGGGGGATTTGTCTGCCGGAAGGTGAAATGAAACCGAGGTTTTTGCTGTTTGTCGCGAAGCTCATCCAAAAGTGTGGGATGTGGACGAAGCGCAGACACGGCGCCGATTGGGCTGCCGTGTGAGGCTGCATTGATGAGGGAACCACAACGATACCCCCCCACCCCCCCCCCTCCAAGCCCCCCGTTTTCACATCAGAGATTGTTGTTTGACGCTCATATGAGAAGAACAGCTCTCTGAGACAGAAAATGACACTAGAAGTTGGTTCAAAAAGTATCTCTGTCCTTTCTAACTCCCGCTCCCATCCAAGGAGCATCTCATTTAAAGTCTGTTCATTAAGGGGGACCTAATTACACCCACATTATCTATAATTACAGTGTTTTCACATCACGCTTTCAAGATAAAACTCTTTCAATGCAGCTTCAATGGGATAATTAGCCTTTGTAACACGCTACTACACACATAATGAGAGATAAATTGATACTAATGCACCTGGATACCAAGAACAGAAAAAAAGTTGTATCTACAATGACACAAAATAAACCTTTTCACAAGGATGGTTATTGTTTAATTGATTACTAACTTGATCCCCTACTGGGATAACTGGATTGGGAGGGGTGGGGGAAGGAGAGCATGACTTTCATGTTCCCGTTAGAGAAGAACAGAAGGGGGCCTCAAACTGACTTTCTGCTTGTTTTAAAGCAGAAATTATAATCCTGACAATTGGAAGTAGGAGTTGACTCCTACTGATTACACCCACTTTGTTGGTTTCGGTGCTTTCATTGAATGTGATGTCCATAAGAAAGGTGCAGGGAGAGAAATAATTTTATTTGACACTTTTTCATTTCTATCTATAAATAGCAGAAGGAAACACCCAGAGCCGTGTTCATGTTCCTGTGGAAAAGTTCCTATTCAGACCCTAATCCCGTCTGAAGAGAGAGGCAGACATATCTTGCATGATAACCTGCCTTCGACTTGACTGAGCATCGGCCTCATTCGTCTTCTCAGGAACACTTGGGGGTAAAAATGTCATCCTCTTCCTCCATCACACGTCTCTCTCACTCGGGATACCCGGGGCTTTGCTTGGCCTGAAGATGGCAGTAATAATCCACCGGATGAAACCGCCGAGAGAACAGGAGGCACGTTGCACCGGCAGGAATCTCGTAGGTTAATTACAAAAGCGCTCTCATGCCAGGAAATGTGATCATTCAAAGAGTATCCCACTGCAGAGAAGCCCAGAGAGAGAGAGAGAGATCGGAAGAGAGAGATAACAAGAAATATTGCGTGAGAGATAAAGCCAGTAAGGGAAAAGCTAATAATTGTGTCCCTGTGTTTGCTTGCTAATTTACTGCGCAGGAATATGATCACCGATCTTAAAACTAAATCTTCAATATGTGTTATGTGTGGAGCTGGTTAGAGGGAAGTTAACCGGGTGGGAAAGGTATTGGAAAAGGGGGGGAGGGGGGGGCGATGAGATGAACTAATTCAATTCAAGTACAGGAAAACAGATGGAATACGGCAGACTGAGACATTCAAATTCTTCAATAAATAATGTTTCTCATTGGTGAGCTTTTCGTAGTAAAGTGGTCAAGACCTCATCAATGAACCCTAAGCCAACATTCACGGTTAAGTTGGGGGCCATTTAACTGCAGCTGCTTGTTCAGGGGATGAGTTGAGTTGCAGTCATCTCTCTGACCTTTACCGCTCCCACGCCGTTTCTCTGTGAAATGCCAGCGCGTGAAACCATTTCACTCTGATGTGGCGACTTCATGAATATAAACCTGTGTTTACTGAACGCCATAACTCAAAGATCTACAAGTGAATTGTTGATAAAACCGTGGGATTGCTTTGTGAAACTCACTTCACACAGTTCTTAGCCTCTCTGTGGATTCAGTCTCTGCAAGCGGCACAGACAAATAACGCCATGATAGTTTCAACATGACCTTTTGCTGAAACCAAACATGAAAATGAATCAAACTTTGCGATGGAGTGATGGACAGGCAGCGAACGTACAGGGTCACATAGATCTGGGGTTGAACTGCGGTCCCGAACAAATCGAAATACAAGATTTTAGCAAAGCAAATTATTTCAATAATTCCAAGGTGATGAACACGGAGCCCTGACGGTTCGTTGGATGGAACTAACAATTTCTCGATAAGTTAAATGTCACAGAAACCTTTTCCTAAAACGTCTGAGGAAATAATGAATCTGGGGATTTCGCAATCGTTTGCAGACCTCAGATTGTGAAATGTGTGTTATGATAAGCTTTACCACCGGACATTACCAGGTGAGAGAGTGAACTACTGCAATGCACTTTCCTGGATTTACAGCAGTCAATACTACTGCTACCTGCGTCGGCTGGATGTGGTATGTTGCAAGGAAACAGCAGCAAAGAAATTCTCAACTGGTGTTGTCATTCTCCAGTAATTAGGAACTATATGTGGTCATATTATTTTGTGTATGTTTCTGTTGTGTTACTGCCATTTCTCAGTCTTTCTATGGAGTCTACATATCTAGACAGAAAACAGTGTTAAAAGAACTACAGCGCTTGGAAGAGAGAGAGAGAGAGAGAGAGAGAGAGAGAGAGAGAGAGAGAGAGATGGGGCTACAATGTGTTCTGATGGGCATCAAGTAAATAGGAGCTGGAAGCATGGACATCGTTAACAGGCATCATTAGTGTCCCGACGGCCACATAAATAATATAAAAAATGCACCGGGGTGCCTTTTTTTTCCCCATTTAGCGCCCAGAGCGTTGGCCAACTGGGTGAAGAAGCTTTGCGTGTGTTAGAGTGTATTTCCATCACGCTCTACTCCCATTGTGGCAACGTCCTTCCCTTTTTTTTTGTGGTTTCCCCTGCGGTTTGGATGCTTTCCTGCACCGTGCAGTATACCGTGGAAAGAAAAGTCCATTATATGAAATGCAAATATACTTCACGTCTATTTGAGTGACATGGCGTGACCCAGGACGTGCTGTTATTCAGCCAGACACAGTCTTCACTCGTGGGAATCGATATTGTTCCACAGTGCTATAGTCTCCTATTTCTGTGTTTCGGATGTAGAAGTCACATGTTACTTACATATGTATTATTAAGTCACTTAATTAGCTTGACGACTTCAGACACAAAAACGTCCCACAAGGGGACATGAATGTGACGACAATGTAATACGGTGTTTTTGGAGGAATTCTTTCCTGGTGGGGACTTGCCTCGTATGATTGAAGATTCATTCTGAGGGGAGACAAGTTCAAAGATGCACGGATGAAAGTTGTGTGACGGGGAAGACAAGGGGATCAGAGAGACCCAGAAGTGCGGGAAAAAAGGGAACTCTGCGGCAAAACAATAAAAGGCGAAGCGGCAGGAGTGTGAAATGCTCGTCTCTTAGGAGCGTGCCGGAGGAATGGGGGGGGGGGGCGTGGTGGGAGAGACACCCAATAGGGAGTGACACGCGTCACCCAACACTGCTCTCCTGTGCAGCAATGTCTGCATTTTCTTTTTTTTGCATCAACAAAACATGACCTATTAAAACGAATCACAACTCCATTCAATCGCCGTCTCGACTGCACAGAGACCAACTATGAAACGCACAAAAGTTTGAATTGCTGGATGCAAGGAGGACCGCACTGGAAAAGAGCAGGCAAAACGCACTTGTTTTAAAACCTGCACGGATAAATATTTGTGGCTCCTTGAGGGTATTTCGACTTGCTGTAAGCACATCTACATATTACAGCTTGACACTATGACACAAATGACCGAGGCCCATGGACACGATGATCCCTCCATGACGGTGGGGGATGGAGGATCTGGTTTTGTCGGCAACAGACCCACGAGAAAGAAAAGAAAAAAACGCCGTGCTGTAATGCACGATCATGTCGAATGATCCTTCATGAGAAATGCCAGATGGAACAGCAGAGCTTCATTAATGCTACCTCAGCGCGCAAATAGACAGTGCTGGCAATTAAAAAGGGCTTTTTGGGGGACACGCGACTTGATTCAGTTTTGGCACACAAGTGCACGTTCCTCCCAAGCGTTTGGTATTAGCGTTCCAAACCGCAAAAACGTTAGTTATTCTAATGTTGCTTTCAGCACACGATTAACACATTTGTTCAATTATGAAGAGAAAAGAAAGTTAACTTTCAAATGTCTCTGAATTATGAATTACTTATTTGTGCTCATTTGACACAGATTTTTTTTTAAATCCAGTCACATGATTATATTATGATAATATTAGAAACTGGCGACATAATTGATATAATATTAATACGTTTTGGGTGTAAGAGGAAATATGTAAACATGAATTAAATATCAAGTCTAACTGTTATACTTATTCCATAAGCGTTGGATGAGAATCAGGGACCCACGTGTCACTCCTCCATCTTCCTGCCACCTTTCTAATGCATTCTGGGAAAGGTTTCAAACCGTGAGGCCGTGTCAAGGATTGAGGGGGAGGGGGGGGGGGCGTGGATAAAGAAAATGGAAAGATATTAAGATATTGAAAAATTGAATTTCAAGCACCATAAGACATCAAATCCTTCACAGCTGAGACGACTACATCAGTGGTGAGCACACACACACACACACACACACACACACACACACACACACACACACACACACACACACACACACAGGAACACACACTCCTACGGACGCACATCGGCATGGTGTACGCACATCCCATTAAGATTCTATCATACGTTCGGGATCTTTCACACACAGACACACACACACACACTGTGACATGTGCACACACACATAATCATCATATCGCTGGTGTTCACCTTGACTCAACAGAGGGCTGCCTTCATGAATCCCTCCTTATCAAGCCTCTCAAATGCAGCCATATGTGTGACCGTGGGATCTGACTGAAATATGTAACACTATCAGCAGCGGTGACGGGCACTCCTGTCACACACACACACACACTCACACACACACACACTCTTGCACACACTGAAACAGAAGCAACAGTAGTTAACCAGTGTCACATAATATATTGATTGATATATTGATATTAAGATCCTCGTGGCCTCCGTGTCCTGCTGGCCCTAATAGAGCCATTGTTGATGTTGGGAAAGTTGCTTGGATGATATTTTAGATTACTCATAATATTTTATGAATTACTCAACGGCAAAGTAGTTAGTTTGACAAGAGACCGGAGCAGGTAAATGGAAAAAAAGAGGAACACAGCGTTCAAATACACCAGGGAGGTGCATGTGATGAGACACAGGGGGATTCAGTCCTCAATCCCAGAGGGACGGGGCAGACAATACGCTTGTAGACGAGAGCAGGCGGCAGCGGAAGGGAGACGTTGATCAAAAACAGTTTCCAGCTGCCTCCAAACGAGTAAACTACAACTCAAAGATCCGCTCTGGTTTACAGACCTCATTCGGATTTATTATTGTACACTCGTTTTGATTAGTTCTATACAAATAAGGAGGATGGTTACGTCGGAGCATGTGACTTGTAGCCAAAAGTTGTGATTTGGTTTTGTATTGAACATAATGTGCACCAAGGAATAATATTTAAAGTATTGGTAAATTTATAAGTAGTCTTTTAAATGTGGCCTACGGCGGTAGGAGAAGGCAACAGTAACCCCACAGTACAATTTTCTTTACCAGTACTTACTGATTTATCTAATATGATGTGGATCAAGATGTTATTCTAACTTGCAAAAGTATTTTATATCAGTTGAAGGGTCTAAAGTAATAAGAAACACAGAAGTACCAAATGCCCTGAGACGTTTCTTGGCATTTCCCGTGTTCCTGCGTACATTAGTACACAGTCAACCGAACATACAATCAAACAGACAGTTACTCAGGCATTTCCATTCAGCATCCTTCTCCCTAAAGGCCTGTACCAACAGCAAAAGTAGACGGAATGGAGAGACCGGCGTGAGGTGGGGGAAGACACCCGGGACTCCAAACATGTCAGTGCATGGAGTGGGAACTGGCTTATTGCTAATGCAGCTCCGGCTGACTTTGAAAAAAAAAAAAAAGAGAGGAGAAATATGTTGGAATGAGACTGAAATGACGGAGAAAAAGGGAAGAGAAAAAAAAAAGTGATAGGAGGAAAGAGTCGGACAAACCCGAGAACACGCTTTTAACATTTTTTTGAATTGGTGGAATTTTGGAGTCGGATGTGCAAGGACGGCCTGCAGGGAGAGCCGTCTCAGGGCAGCAAAGCACTGGGGGACGAGAAGAGAAGGAACACGGGTGGATCAACGAGGTTGATGCTCTGGCATCCAGAGGGAGATCCCACCTGCAGAGCGAAGCCATTGGGCATCGACACTTCCCCTTACATGATTAATGGAGCTGTCACTTTTGACAAATGCACTGTGTACGTGACCTACTTCAAGACAACATTCTCCTTTCGCCTGCTCCTTTTTCTCACTATGTAAACCGAGGGCCGATCACAGCTGACAACTTTGACTGCAGAGGCAGAAACAGGGCAGATGTTCTCTGCCACCTGATACCAGTAACAAAATATTGCAGTAATATCAATATTTCTGTGAACAACGAGCCATAAAAACAACCTGATCCAACAGATATAGGTGACACGGTCACAACCCCCACCATCAGTGGGTAAGTAGCTTGAACCTTCGATTGGTATTGTTGCCCAAACCTGAAATTGTTTTTTGTAATATGCTAGAAAAGATCCAGTTGAATAAGTTGAACTTCTGAGAGGAGGCCGTCTTTATAAATAGGACGTGTAACTTGTAGGTTTTGTCCCAAGTGGTGTAACTATATACTTCTTCTTCTATGTTTAGTTTATGTTTTTCTCCGTAGGCCGTCTCTGCTCAATAACCCCTTAGGGCCTGAACGAAACATCTAAACCCTGCTAGCACACTTTGTAGAGTTCCATTCATAACATATGTGATTGTTTTTTTTTTAAAATCTCATTAATTTTAGTTTACTTCTTCATGCTTATTTTATTTTTTTATTTTAGAAAATTCCAATCCAAGCCTGACTGTTTGAACTTATGTTTTCACCTTATTCCTAAACTCAGCATCCTGCTGCTCACTGCGGCACCGTCGAATGGAACGAGCTGCCTGATGTGTGAACCCGGGAGCAGCAGAAGAAGAACAGAAGAGGTGTACGGGGGGAACCACGGCCTCCCCAGGGATCAATCTAAGGTTAGATGTATGCAAGTGATCCCTTTTCAACAGGATTACTCGATTAATCCTGCGACCCTTACCTTGACATCCTTGTCACCAAAAAGAAGGGGTCGAATAAGGTGCCGTGCACTAAAGACACACAGCGAGAGCAGCTCCCTTTGAGAAACGATTTACTGGGATCAAAGCTCGCGCTTGAGGTCCCGTGAATGACTTGAGTGGAGCCTGCCGGCCCCCTCGCCGGCCCCTCGCCTCCTCATCCTCTCCCACGTGTGTTGTCATGTCCGCACACACCCTAACACGCACTCCTGTCGGTGTCGTCGGCCGTTGCGTCACGTGGGAAAGTCGGCGCACACAAATGTGCATCCTTGCGACGCTGTGATCCTTGAGGTGTTTGTGAGGGGGGGAGAGTGACAGCTCATGTCAAGCCTTTCGCCAGACGGGAGCAGATCGAAGGCAAAAAATACCCAACAACATAGAGACGGAGAACCCTGGTCTTGGCCCGCTCACCGGAGGCTGTTGAGAGCACGACAAGTCCATTCACACGTCCAAGAGAGGAGCAGAAGAAAAGGATAGAAGGGTACAAACAGACACACAGCGACAGATAAGCACATGTACAGGCCTTCAAAGAGACTTATTCACACGCTTTTATTATAGGCAAGAATTTCCCTTTTTTGTCATGTGCCTTCATTTTCTAATCCAACACTATGGCGTGACTTCCCCTCGGGATGAGGCGACACAGTTGGGGACGTCTAATTGTGATATATGTTGTGGTACTTGAACACCAAACAAAGACAAAGATAAAACAAGTTTGACTGTTCAACCTAAAAAAAACTATTTTTTACCAAAATACAAAAGAATGCCATGCATTTTGCCGTGAAGATTAATCAACGTAAATGGGACACCTCTTCCATGTATGTGCAGTAACTATGGCACTAAGTCATCAAGAATAAATAAATGAAACGATTCCGGATCCAAGTCTTTCCTGCTTATGTCATCAATCCACGGACGGTCGGCAGCCGCAAATGGGTTACATTCACACATAACCAGACACTTGCGCTTCTGTGCACAAATTGATCGATTTGACAGGGGACATTCGGGACATGTCATCATGGCTGTAAAAATGAAATGACTTTCATCACTTGCTGAGGACGCAGAGCAAGAGGGACCCGGGCCCCTTCACTTTCTTCTCACAGCTCTATCCCAATATGTCTTCCTCCCGTCACCTCATGTGTCTTTATTCCATTTTTAGTTTACTTTTGTTCTTTCCTTTCTGCTGATAATCCCTTATTTCTGTGCTCTCTCTTGTTTCTCCTTCCCTTTTCCCCTTTCCCATATCATTCTTCATTTACAAATCTGTTTACATTCAATCTCATGTATGCTTTAATCCGGTGTTTATTATCCAGAATATCATGGTACTAGAGATTGACCTTTCATGAGAGACTTTTTCATCAACTTGTGACTAAAATACCAATACGGAGATACATTTTAGAATAATAAAATAATATGTGGATAAATGATTAATTGTCTAATGGTAAAAATATGCATCAATGTGCTTCACCACATTTAAAGTAGTGTGCAAAGAGCAGTCTGTTGTCTCCTGGGTTGACACCAGTGGACAGGCATCCTACATGTTGCTTGAATTTTCTTCCCCCGTGACTTACTGCAAGGACACCATGAGTAAAAAAAAGACATGCTTGACATTTATACTTATTCCAGACATCCTGCGACCTTCTAGTCAGGCCGTTGGAGTGCATTCTGATATTGAAGTAGGGGGAATAAGAGGAATTTGTTGCGTGTCAAGCTTTCAATTAAATTTGAATCAATTTTAAATTAATGAAGGATCGTCTTTACTAGAAATTCCCCAATTGACGTGTTGGAAAATAAGCCCAATGTGGCCATGAATCACAAGTATCCTTTACAACCCTCCTACCACACAATATAAACCTCATGTTTGCCAGTAATCCTGATGTAACCGACACATTCCTCGTCGTAAGGCGTGCATGTATTTCTGCTGGATCTCTCTATGATGGAGACTCCAATATCGCACTAATTTCAGATTGAAGTCAAACACATAGACCATAAACCTCTTCTCCTGAAGGAAGAGAAACGGGCAGCTTGGGCCAAACACTCCTTCATCCTCAAGGAGTTCTGTCCGCCTGACATACAGACCTGTGAGGTTTAACACTTTTCCACTTTCACATGTACTTCTAACAGATGGAGAGCTGGGAAAAACTCCATCTCTGTCTGGCGGTATCTGTTGTCTAACATCATCTCTCTCTCTTCTCTCTTTTCCCCACGGCACCGCTCCACCTCCTTCGGTCTTATATCACAGGGAACATTGTGGAGAGCAGACGGGGGAAGCTGTCAGGATGCATCTTGAGACACATTGAGCACTGCTTCTGACATTGTAAATGGGTTAAACAAAGGCCCAAGGAGAGTCTCTTGAGCGATTCTAATCATCCAGCATCGAGACCGAGAAATGTGACGTAGGTTGACAGTTAACTTAGAATATATAGTGTGAGGGGCGGGGTTGTGTGCACATAGATGGGCAAATTAAATGATCTTGATTGTACAGGGAACATACTAAATACACTCAAGTTATAAATAACAGATAACGTGAAAGGAACGTTTTCACATTGGTGTTTCTTTTAGCCAATTGTGTGTATAAAATATTTAAACCAAAATAAATCCCTAATTTGGAGATAATTACTGATCACACAGCCGGATAAACATTTAAATGCACCACTGGGGTCCATGCCAACTAGTTCACACATAACTGCAAACTACGGCCCAATTGATTATACAGTGATTATCAGTGTGTGAAGGACGAAAAAGAACATTAGAAAAGCTGTTTGAGGTTTTGGCGAGTTTTCATTCGTGAATTCTATTCAGTGTTTTATAAAAAGCAGAGTCCCTTTGAAGCGGTGCCCCTGCTTTGTTGGGAAAGTGGTTGTCTGAACGCTCCGTGGAGATGAAGTGGAAATACTGATCCAAGCAAAACACCATTCAACTGTCCCTGCCTAGACAAACAAGTTACGACAAAATGTAATTCACAGGTTCTGTCCTCTCATCTGACCCCAGAAGAGAGTTAAGCGATAGTTTTAGAGCTTTCTGGGAAAGATTCTTTTCCCCTGTAGCTAAAAATCTTTGTGTTCCATTTGATTGCTGAGGCAGAGAAAACAGAGGTATGATAATGTTTTGAATAGGAATGAATAAAAAATAAATCCAAATCCAATTTTGAGTCCCATTGCATTCTTTTGAATGCGGCACACCACTAACATTTGCATTAACAAATGCTTTTGTGACCTGCCCATTGCAACATGCTGTAAACACATTTATGACATAACATCACATTGTACACTTCATGTAAAACCGGTTTTAACATATATACAGTTTGGACACACTTTCTCATCTAATTGAATTGGAAAATGTGTACTGAATATGTATATATAAGGTAAAAACCACCTCAAGTAATTGTGAAAAACCTTTTTTTTTGTAATATCCGCAGCTATCAATGCTATTAATGTCAACTATGTTACGACATTTTACCAAGAGATGGTTTTAAAAGGTGTACATCTTTCTTTTAGCATTAATATAGAATATTGCACCATGCACACAGACATATTTTGAGCTTACTCTTGAGCTATGTGTCAGTATGAATGCCGTCGTGTTTTAAATGTTTGTTGTTTTCTAAAGCAAAATCCTATTTACTGTTGGCCATGTCCCTACAACTCAGAGTAATCAAATAGTATCTGACAATGCCCATTGCAATGTTCTATGTAAATAGTGTGATTCATATCGCTTTAGAGGCCATTTGCCTTTAGCGTCCTTGAAATCCAACAAAACATCTGAGATTAACTTCACTCAGGGATACATCAAAATCCCTCCACATAATACATTCTGTTGCCTCGCCTTAAGTTAGACCTGACATTGGGCCTCTACGACGCAGCAGCCCATGGTCACAACTCTCCCCAGAAATCAGCTAACAAAAGAGCTTATATGGAGGATCAACGTGAGTTAGTGTTATCTCCCTTTTCGGCCTGAAGCAGTCACGCAGGGAGAAAATGTCAGGGAGGGAAACTGATTCACATTCAGTGTCGGAGCGCAGCTGTCAGTTTGAGAATCCACAGAACGCGCAGTTCTGGGAAGGGTTCTCTCTGCTGGTTCAGCTAATCGCAGTCATTAGTTAAAAACAAGTCATATGTCCTGTGCTATAATTCAGCTTGGGAAATACTCAAAGTACTATTGACACTTTGACCTTTAGCCGCTAGCTGCTAAATATGACCACCGAACATCCCTGTTGTTCATCAGATGAGTACTGCCCAAATAAGTCAGCATGCCTAAAGAAATACGTCATATTTTTAAGAAAGCGAGCTCATAGGGCCCCAGAAACAGGCTTCAGCTCTCACATGAAATGCAATTACTCACTAATGTTGTGGGTCTACCCTGCGGACGTTGGCCACCTCCAGTGAGAGGCATTCAGGAAGCACTTATGTCCTGAATGCCTTATTCAGGAGGCAAACTTGCTGATCTAAACTGTGAACAACAGCACACGCGGGGGCATTTTGCTAGTGGATGTGTATAGCCGTCGGCAGATATGTTCACGTCTGAGGCTACATTACGAAACACCGTAATGTGCACTATTTAATGTTTTCTGCCGACGGACAAAGTTAGTGACAAGCCAGTGAACAGAGGTGAAAGACGAGTAAATATTGGACTTAAAATCGATGTGTCTGTGTGTCACCATATAGAAAGACCACTGTTTTCAGGTTGTTCGTGATAAGAATGCTGATAACCAAAAGTGGCAAAAAAACCCTTCTAATACTGAATCAACCGGAGAATAATGTATTGTTGTTATGTATTGTTTTAAAAAGTAGAGTTTGGACAATTGCAAACTTATTAAAAAATCTAACTAAAATAACATTCAAAATCTTTGAACGTTCCCTGTGCTAACGCAATTTGTTATTAGGAGATGAAGAAAACAATACGCATGCTCGCCACACTCGATCCTCTGCATCAAACAGACCGTCTGTTCCTTAATGACTTCCCACCTGCCGCAATAATTAGCTGCCCACAACAAATCAACGGAGCATGCATGGAATACAGAGAGGGGAGAGGGTTGGTTCTACCAAGTGCCTGTCGAAAACAATTTAACTACCTTTAGTTAACAAAATGTTTTTTCTCAAATGTGTTTGTACCTACAGAACTCTGAAAGGATTTTTAATAGTCAGGGATTTAAGAGAAAACCCTACACACAGTGCGGCAACTGCTTGCTGAAACAGAGCAGCTGTGATATTGATCGTTTGGTTAGATAGCCTGTGGCGCAGAATGGCGGAAAAATCGGTGGCTTAGTGGACCAAGGCCAAGTTTGATGGCCCAAGGAACACGTACTATACGCATTAACAGCAGATGCTGGGTAGACGTTTGCATATTCATAGCCATACATGTAAAAACTAGGGCTGTCAATAGATTAAAAAAAACGACTAATTGATTTTGAAATAGACTAATCACGATTAATCTAGAGGTTTGTTTGTTTAAATTGCGTTAACTGCGTTAAATTATTTAATCACATTAATCCAAGCAACACTAATCACATAGATTAACGCGTTAATGTTGACAGCCTTAGTAAAACCCCACACGTGTCACATTTAAAAGGCAAACACATAACTCATTGACACAAAGTTATCTTTGACCTTTGAAATATATAAATAAATTGTTTGGTACTTCAAAGTACTACAAGTATTGCTTTAGAGAGTTTGTTAACTTTCCCCTACTTTCAGATTGACTTCTTCTAACGCATCGTCTTAGGGGGGAATGCTTTGTATTCTTGAGCGCTTTTACAATTTCACGCACCCCTCAAACATCAAAACATAAAGAAATGTGAAGAGCAGCTTGCGAAAGTGATTCAAGTCCCTGCTTGACAACAGTTGCCTGTATGGCCGTTAGACTTAGGAGGGTGCATGCATGTGTGCTTGTGTGTGTGTGCGTGTAAAGTGATACTCCCTTCCTACCCTTGGTCTCCATGCTGGTATGCTAACGCATGGCTGTGGATGTTCCCGAGGCCTCCGTCTAATTGGATCTCTACAGGGAACACTGATGCTTTCGTACTTCCGTATTGCCATCACTTGCGACATCCAGCATGCCAGTTATTCTTAATCACACACTAAAAGACACACACTACCAGACACATGCTCGCAAAAGCAGCCGTAACATATGTTAATGGTATAAAAAGGCTCATCAATGCCAATAAACATTTTCCTAGATCAGTTAGGTTGGGGGCAACTCTGTCGAAAATTTATTACAGGAGCGTAATTTGGACAGCAGCATAGTGGGGCCTATTTACTTAATCTAACTCTCATCAAGCAGAAAGATCCCATTAACATTTTTTTCCAATTTTTGAATATTTTGAACAAAGATGGACTTGACTGACACATTCGGCTTCTACTGTCACAATAAATTACATTTCTTGACAGCCCAAAAAACAACACGAGGGGCCGCATCCCTTGTGTGAACATTGTTTTATGGCTGATGTCTTGTGAACCTTTTTTCAAATCCATCCGGTTGTATTATGTGTCCCCCGTGGTGATCGGCTCTCAAACCCAATAAGGGTTCCACAGAAGAAGAGGGCCTGATGCATCTAAATAGATGCATCTAAATAGCTAAAATATATACACACTCACAATATTCTGGTCAATTAGCAAGTGATGCAATTAATAGTAAATGTACTGTGCAGAAATTTTGCAACATGCGTGTGTAGTGCTGTACTATTTGGCTGCTCTAATGTAAAATGTTACAATTCCAGCTTAAACCAATGCCCAAACCCAAACCATAACCATAAACTAACCTAAACCGGACCATACCCTCACCTTCAAATATATTATGCTTTTGTTTGTGTTTGTTTTTCATTAAATCAAAGTTGTTATGGCTCTCCTTGATAAATCCATGTGCATCAAACTTGAGTCATGTCAACCATTAAGATCAAAACCCAGAATGGCAGGTGATGAAATTTAAATTCACAAGAGAAGGTCATGCTGTGTGGTATCTTCACACAACCAGTATAGGTTGTTATAGCTGCAGAACTCCTCGCCCATTTCTATAGGAATTAAACCGTGTGAAAATAAATTGGGCAGCCTGTCGAAATGCTGCGCAGGTTTGACGGGCGGACATGCTGTACGTGGGCCAAGTTACGGAGCTGAGACGCAGCAGATGGTGAGACATCCATACGGGGATTTAAAGACACGGGACTGTCAGAATTAAAGTTAAGGAATCTGTGGAGCCAAAGATGAGCACCTTGCACAACTTCTCAGTGAAAACAAGTTGCATGGGTTTAAAATAGCGCACAGAATTTAAAGCGCAGACTATTTCATGCACGCAGCTCTTAAAAAGGCCGGCGGCTAATGGTGCAAACGGCACAGCACAACAACAGTCTTTACAGATTTGACTTAAAGGGGAACCCTGAGGGTGGGCTCTTTGCACATTACATATGTGGGATTGTCTTTCACTTAACAACAACTGACCACCTTGGAACAGAATGACCACCTAGATGGTCGTATTTTAAACAAGCTCGACGAATGGATAAAGTCTGCACTAAATTGTTTCTTTGTTTGGGATTCTTGCAAAAGAGCCTGGTTGCTATAGTTACGTTTGCCATGGCTCCCTTGCAGGCAAGCGTTGGACGGGAAGATGAGAGATCGATCCGTTAACAATCGCTTCCTTTGAACATGATGACATGTTGACATGAAGTTGGGTTTGTTACATGAAGTTACATGATGACATGAAGTTGGGTTTGTTATTTGTCTTTTCCACTTGTAAGCCGAATAAATTAACGTTGGTTTGTGAATAAAGGGCAGAGAACACTGGTGTGGATGGGCCATTGATCCTCAGCATTGTCAACATGTTATTGTGAAAGCCGATTACGTTCGACTCATCAACTGGTGACCTTAAAACCAAGGAGGTGTCTTTGTGTTCAGAGGAATTGGAATATTGAAAAACTGACACCTGGTCAGTGACCTTCACTAACACATTTATATCCATATCCACACTTTGTCAGATGTTCAGTACAACTCTTACATAATATAAACATGCTTGCAGAGAGTCCTCAGTCCTTTTCCAGAATACAATACAACACAATCTTCTAAAATATTCTGGCTGAAATCTGAGCTCAAGGGTACAGAAGACTAATAATATCCATCTTGGGTCACTGTCGATAGGATCAAGTCACTGCTGATTTTGATCTTTTCATGGGATGTATTGGATATCCATATATTGAATTGTAATAAAGACAACTTTATGCTTTAAAGAAACGTGAATATTGCTTAATAAACTATAGCAGCATACGTTTCTGGCTATTAGGCGTGTGTTTCCTGTACATTATGTAACCAACCAACCACACTCACAAGCATATGTGACATGCATCAGGTTATATTTTTATATATGGCGACCGTGCTCCCCACTCACCCACAGGGGCGCCTGTGGGTGAGTGGGGAGCACGGTCGTCCTCCAATCAGAGGGTTGTCGGTTCGATCCCAGGCCCGGCTAACCCGCATGTCGATGTGTCCTTGGGCAAGACACTTAACCCCAACATTGCTCCTGTAGCTGCGACTACAGTGTGTGAATGTTAGTTAATGATGGCAGGTGTCACTGTGTATGGTTCTCCTGCCATCAGTGTATGAATGGGTGTGAATGGGTGAATGTCATGTAGTGTTAAAGCGCTTTGAGTGGTCGGAAGACTAGAAAAGCGCTATACAAGTACAGTCCATGGACTATACAAGTACAGTCCATATATAAATAACTGATACTACTGTGTATGTTGAGAAAGTATTTCTCAAAGACTAATTGAGCCTCACTACTTAAGCAATGCGAGCAGTAAGAATCAAATTATAACTTTTCGTGTGTTTATAATACGATTTCTCTTCTTTGTATTTGAAATATTGGTCAGCCGGTTAAAAAACTGTTCATCCCCCCCCCTCTGTCCTGTCAGCTCAGCGGGGGCTGTGCTGTTGACTGGACAGCTGGCTTGTGCACTGACATTTGTAACTGAGGTCAGAGTCGGTTGGGTTTGAATGGACGGCCGCTCAGGCCCGGCTTCCTCTGTGAATTTACAGTAACGCTGTCTTCACTTGGGTTAAAAATGTATTCGTTTTAAGGTAATCTGGAAACAATGATCTGGAACGAGCTGAGAGTCGTTTGGATGAGTTCGATCTACGGTGATGTGAAAGTGAAATGCAAAAAAAAAAAAAAAAACACATTGGAGTTAATTGCTCAAGTGTAGCTTTGCAGAGAAAACTAATCATTTTGTAGGTTGAGGACAAAAGCTGATTTATAGCCGTTCACACTTATGAGTATAAAGCGGCAGCATACCAGCATAGCTCACTCTATTTCCATTTTTTCCACTCGCTGTCTCTCATATTTAATTATCTGAATCCAATGTTGGGTATACTTTCAATTATATTTCTCATACGTTTTTCTGTGTGCATTTAATTGTAAAGCACTTTCACTGTAATACCGCAAAGCCCTCGAATCCGATATGTATTCAAACCTCACTCGACACATCAACACAACACATGCAGAGGTGGAAAATGAAAGCCGCCTTCGTTTATCGTGCGGCGTGAAGCCACCTAGGAGGAGAAAAAGATTGATTTGGTCCCCCCCCGCTCCCCCCATGATGAGACGTCCTCCCACATAACCTTCACCCCTGGGCTGCCTTTAATCAAGAACAATGTGGAAGAGAGAAATGTGTCTTGAGTTTGGCAGCGGCCGTCCTCTGAACATTCTGACCTTTCAGCAGATGGCCTGCTTATCATTTAATAGGTCGAAACCATTTGATGACTCCCACTCCTCATTTACCCCGGATCCATACAACTGAACAAAGAGAATATCTGGGTTAGTGAAAGTGTGGGCAGGAATAACTAATGTGCAGTGTCATGGCTCATTAAAGCATCAGATATACACTACAAAGCTACCGTCGTCACAAGTGATTTCATCTTAAAATAATGACTTAAATGTGAGCAAACAACTTCACATCAAATGACTTCACTTTATTATTCTTTCTAAAGGAACTTGGAGCAGCCACTACAAATAAAAGAGACGGAGAGAGACACACACATCAATGCATAAATTCTGAACAAAAAACCAACATAATATCCAACAAACAAGCCATAGACATAAAGACAGGAAAACACTCTGCAACAAATGGTGCAGGTTAAAAGAATGAGCTACTTATTCATAACGTTTTAGGAGAAAATATGTAACGTGATGGAGACTTAATCTGATGTAGATAAGAGATAACTTTTGTTTTAATGGAGTAATGGTCAAGGTGCAAAGCCTTCTTCTGATATAAAAGGTAAACTAGAATCTTTCATTAAATAAATAACATGGTTTTTTTTCTCATGTGTTTCCTTTTATTGAATTGTGAGCAATTTAATAATATATATATATATATATATATATATATACATATATATATATATATATATATATATATATATATGTCAACGCACTGAGTAGGCACTTCTTTTCTCTGCTGATTCGTTCCTCCAGGCCAAAACACTGACACTGTTTACTGAAGCTCTAACAGGTCACTATGGAGAAGTTGAGTAAACAAGTGATGCTAAATGTGTCAAATTCTCCAAAATCCCCTCTCTGATTCGCTGTCTCGGTTCCAAAAATCTTACCAGACTTTATAACAATACCACTGGGTCTTGGGACTCAATGAATGCGCAGATTTGTGTAACTTGTAACGCCTTAAGCAAGTGGCATCGCTGAAAGCTTGAGCATTTGATCCAGCGCCCGCTGTATTTATAGTGAAATGTTAATTAGTGTTATAATTTATGCGGCTTTGATTGACTCTTGTCTTGAGGGGACTCAACTCTTATACACAAAACTTTTATTTTGGAGATTTCATCCGCCTGGCAGAAGATGCTGAGACAGAGAGACAGAGAGAGAGAGAGAGAGAGAGAGAGAGAGAGAGAGAGAGAGAGAGAGGCCTTTTGATCACGGGAAAACAAAGGCGACCATCGGTGGACACGGATGAGGCGTCAGAGAGGGACAACAAAGCTCTAACAAACTCAAACCCTCGAACTGAATTCAGGTTGTTTGTTTTCTCGAATCCAATCACGATGCATGCTGGCACTGAACACCATGGGGTGGACGAGTGTTTTGGAACGAGTGCATTGCGAGTTTGCCAAGGTGTGATTACTTTTTGCACTCGTGTGGGAAAGAAGGCGCAAGTAGGACGGAGGTCTTCTTTCTTGAGCAATCTAAATCATGGCATTCAGCCCGCTGGTGCTGTTGTGTGTGAAGGTTTTCGTAGCGATGTGAGGCTCAAGCTGCACTTGGACCGGTTCCTTGCAGACTAGAAACATTGCCTTCTGAATCAAGAGTAGCGTTTACTGAAGTGAAATCAAACCGTCAGAGTGGAGTGTTCGTTGGTGCCATAATCAAAAAGCCAAATTTGATTGTCTTCCTCTAAACATCTGCTATGTGAGATTAAACCGGCGCCCTCATGCAGTGACATCCGAGGGACATGTCCACCTCAGCACGCTGGCGTCCTCGGTAGCTTATGAATTGCTCGGCGTGCCTGCATCTGCTCCTCTCCGTCCCAGAGGGACAGACTCCCCCGGACTCAGCCGTCTCTCTTCCTGCTTTTGTGCCTTGAAATTCTGCGCAAGAAAAGTCGTTGGAAAAATAAACAATTTCCAAAGTAAGGCGGCCGTGTAAAGAGGGGACTGTTTGGGCCATTGAGCACAATTACACAGTGTGTGGGTCTGAAGGGCTCATGGGCTACTTTTTTTTTTCGTTTTGGAGAGAGCCGTGTAAGCTTTAATGAGAGCCAAGGACACCACCTGCAGATGCAAATGCAAGTGCTCTTCTTTAATCTCCAGTGCCCTCGTCCCCAAATCCACTTTAATAGGAATTTGGTAACTATGTGTGTGCATGGGAATAAGCTGAACCCTCGTTTCTAATCTGTGAATGGTGATATGACTTGATATTCAAAAGATTTTATAAGTATCTCACCTTTTCTCTCATTGTCACACACACACACGCGCTAATACTTTCATATCAGCCTCCATCACCTTGACAAAGTTTCACACCTTTAGAAGAAATCCAGAGGGTACAGATAAACTACTTAAATGTACGACTGTACATGTTTTTAAATGTGAAATAACTTAAGTCCACATGGGGGAAAAAAGCGTGTGTTACGGCTCCAGATAACAGAACGATGTATCCATTAAATCGACCTCCATGCCCTCGGCTAGCGTGATAAAGAAACACAAGTGAATGGCGTTCTTTTTTGGCTTATGCCACCGTGAGCGTCAAAGACAACTTTCCAAACTGAAGCGCGCATGTTCACACACCGATGCACCAATCAACAAACACACACAACAACACAGCACCAGCTTCCTGCTTCCTTGCTGTCACACACACACACAGACACACACAACTTGTCTCATTGATGTTTATTGTTGTTAATGGCACCAATGAAGTGGCGTTTGAAAAGGTTTGCCAAATATAACAGAATAGAAATCCATCTGAATCACGACATGAGACCCAGTCGGGGCGTGTGGCCGTTTTTGGTTTTAAATAGGCCTCGTTTGGTAAAAAGAGGCCGATAACTGGTATGTGGACACTAATACACAAATTCTTATTTTGTTTATGTTCGGGGCGTTTCAGCTCGAAGCGTTTGGTCCCCACGAGGAGATGCAACCAGCAAGCAGCGCATCCTCGTTGGCCTTCCGCTCACAGCAGCGAGGTATCGGTTTGTTACATCGTTGTGGGTTTCATGTTCTCCTGTTGGTGCGCGAGTTGGTGTTGTGTGTCACAGGCAGACATAGAGAGGCGCCGACAGGCCACAGCAGGGCGACGCCTGCAACCTCCAACCGCGTTGCACAGAGGCGGGAGGCTGTTTGTTTGTGCTTTAGAACATCACCGCTGTGAAACATTGGGAAGGTAAAGTTGAATCCTTCATGTTCCTTTGCTTTGTTCTCTCTTCATCTTGTCTCTCGGTACTTAAGTCCTTGTCTTTCTAGTTGAAGTGGTCCCTTATGATATTACACAGCTTTTAATATAGCAGTCTTTTCTTTGCCTTAACCTGTGAAGCCTGACACATGGGATAATATTTAGAAAGAACACATTTTCTTTTCACATATGATTATAAAGACACAGAATTTCACCTGATGTGTAACTGTAAAAGCTCCTCTGTGCTCAAAGATGTAGTAATAACAATGCGTTGTTTGACATCAGGAAACACCAGCGTGTTAATGTTAACAGCACTTTATTTTATTAAATCAGATTTGTGAAACAGGACAGATTTATCAGAAGAATGGAGTAAATTGTTAAACGCCTGTTTGTTAGATATCTATATTCTCTGTCTAAAAAAACTAAATGGTGAGTGATCTGCCAATCTGAAAAAATAGGCCACATACTGTACATGGCCCATTTGAAATAACCAGTTATGCAGTGATGTTTTTGTGGTTGGAAGGCTGAACTCTTACATTATGCCAGAATGTTTCCGAATATTTCACACTGCAAGGTGCCTTCGAGCTGAAAACCGCCAGTCAACGGCCAATTACTCCTGAACTCTGATGGAAGGCAAAGTTCCTCAGGTTCCAACTTTTCGTCGCAATCTTGCGAGGGCTTATTAGAACCAATCAATTGATTCAAATCACCTGATTCAAAAGGGCAGCGGAAAAAAAGAGCGAAGCCACGCAACTCGAACCGTGCTCAGCGCTGACGGAGAGGAAGAGCTACGGCAGATATTATTTAATAAAGATCGGTAAGAAGCTGCAACTTTGTGTGAATCTTTTTTCAGCTTTCTGCTTGAAGGGCAAAAGTTTTCCACTACTCCCCTCCATGTATTCTCAATAGCAGGAACGTGGGGGGAAATCAAGATGACTGTCCAGCTGCAGTTGGTGCAAACCTGCGCGGAGAACGCGTACTTAAAAGCACCTGCAGCAGAAGGGAACCTAAGGAAAACTCATCAGTGCAAGTAGAGCATATTGCCTAATATGGAATCGACAGATTGACTTCAACTGCCATGTACACTTTATCAGCGGGAGGCCAATGATGTGAGAACCATGTCCCACTGGATCGATGTGCTCACACTGCGTATAATCAGCTCGGCCCTTTACCGTTTTCGTTCAGGCGGCGCTTTGAAACTGTCGAAGAGGACGTTGGCTGATAATATCACGCTCTCTGCTTAACGCCTTATTAAAATCTACACTGGCAGATGAACAACTTCAGACACTGATGATGTTGACCTTTGTAGCGGGACCTGTCCCAGACGGACCCGCAGAAATAATTGGCCGTGGATTGGCCACAGTCGCTGGGGGATAAGGATGCACTTTATGAAGGCTTGTTAACCCATTTTTATACTTTGTACACAAGATATCTGCGCCATAATTAATTATTCCCTGCTGCCATTAATCCATTCATGTTTTGACTGACAATATTTTCATTTGGGCGAAAATAAAATCGTTGGATTGTCCAATTTTTTTATAACTTTGTCTAGCCAAGTCAATCCATGCTATGCTAATGGACTGGCCCTTTGCGTCCTGCCTATTCCTCATCAAGGCCATCGCCGGCCACGGGCCATTGGTAAGCTAATAGCTCATTTTCACAAGCCAAGTCAGGAGGAAATAATGATTACATTAGATTACATTCAACTTTATTGTCATTGCACAGTGAGTAGAATAGGCCAACTAATAAAAACTCTAGATTGAACCAATACCGGACAAATGGCTACATTTGCAGCACTTCTTACCTAAATCAAGTGCTGCAAATGTGATGTTGGGTTTCACATTAGGATGAATTTCCTAAAGCAAGCACAACGGTTTAACGGTTACACTTTTTTAATGGTCTTTGCAAACATATCAAATATATTCACATATTTCAGTTCTTAACATCAAAAGTTGAATTTGGCTGAGTCACCGCTCTACTCCAGTTCCAGCCCTCTTGCTTGTCAGTCCTTTTGTTCAGCACAAGTAGGATCACTGAGTCATCGGGAGTTAGAGGAGGTCGCAGAGACCTTAAGTGGGAGATGATACATCTTTTTACAAAGAGGACAGAAATAGTTTATTTTAGTTTCCAACATTTTTGCCACAGTTTTAATGAGATTTTCCATCCATTTACATAATATAGGTGTGGGGACATTCATCTCATGCCAAGACAAAGAAATAGGCTGTCATACTGAGTACCTGACATATACTGAAACAATAAAATGTGAGTTTTTTGGACATTTGCAGGACAAACGTTGAATAACAGTTGCCGTATAAACATGTCAGTGGGCATGAACAAATGCGCTCAGCTAAACATTCTGCTGTCGTCAGGAGTTGGAGTTTGGAACAAGAGGAATTTCTTCTTAACACATTTTCAAAACTGCTTTCTTACTTTTCTTTTGTCAAGAAAAGTAAGTCAGTGTGAAATTTTAATTAATAGTAATTAGTGTCACTTTTACGTTGCGGTCTTACTCCAAGGGGACGCTTGATGAATAAACAGAACGTTCTTCATCAGCATTCATAGTTCATCCTTCGCTTTGTTTTTGTAAAAAAGTATCCAGCATCCAGCCACACAAGTAATAATTAAAACAAATGCATGATGGCAGGGACAGGTTGTCTTTTGATAGAGCTTGAACTCGCCTAACAGTGCTTTAATGAAACCACATTTCAGAATCTGTTTACGTCAGTAGACCCAAGCAGATTCCATTCATACCTCTGCTTAAGAAATGAATAACAGTGTATTCCAGTATTTGCAACGTTCTTGAAGCAATTATTTGTCATTCATTGACGATGATCTTCTTTGCCTTTTCAAATCAAAAGATAAAACATCACAGCTATTTTTCCTTTTTTTGTTCCTTTTTACAACCTTCTCTCAGAGTTTTTTTTTTTATTACTTTTAACACACGATGCCTATGAAGGCCATCTACTGCTCGTTGAACTACATTTTATTTTTGAATAGGAACCCTCGTTCAACGTGGTTTGCCGAACACGTCCTGCCCACTTCGGAGCACATTACCCAGATGGATACCCAGATTCACAAATTTCTTGAAGCACTGAAGTGCTCAGAATTCTTTCCGTGATGGATGAATAACATTTCAAACATCCAAAGTGCATTGCTCACTTTGATAGACCACTTTGAGGTGCCATTTGACATTTTTTGTTCGAGATCTGATATTCAGGGAGGTGACATCTCTCAGCCTGACAGCAGTGCTTTTCCACTTCCTCTCCTTAATAGCAGCCCACTCCACCTCCAGTCTTAGTTTACATATCTGTGTAATGGCTGGAGGTTCTTCTCTAAATCACTGACATCAAAGTTACACCTTAGCACTGATTGTGTTTTTTTTTAACTTGTTGCAAAAATGCTCCGTGGCTAAATTACTTTAGGTAATTAAAGTACCGTGCTTCACCTCACAATAGAACAATGCCTTTACCAGTTCACCATTCATATTTTCAAAGACCATTTCAGTCAGCTCTACATGTTAAATACATTTTTTTTCTAAAAATCTTTCTTTATTATTTTGTGTGTGTTCCCAAATGTTCGACATGCCGTCTGTGCAGATTCCTGCGTCCTCTTTAATATGATGGGTTCCTTCGGTTCGATCTTTCCACCATGGCATCAATCTCACGTTCCTAATGAAGTTACAGAGGAAAAGTTAATACTTGATCCCGCTCAAACTCTGATCAAATGTGTATCACAACGCACAAGGACAAATATTGATGTGTGAGAAAATACTCCACAAAAATGTGTCTCTGTTGTATTTCATACTTAAATCTCTCTCTCTCTCTCTCTCTCTCTGTATCTCTCTCTCTCTATGCATGGATAAGCCAATAAATAAGCTCCATGCCTAATTTACAGATGATTTCTTCCATTAATCTGCAGTCTGCCGATGTTGTTCATTTATTCTACTCCTCTAACCTCCTGTTGTCGCAGCTGCTGGAGGTCAGGAATGGAAACTTTGTGAGTGAGTGAGTGTCTAACTGGGGGTGTGTTTGTTGTATTGTGTGTGCGCAAACGTCTGTATGGGCATGTGGAGGTGTTTGCTTCTGCACGTTTTTGCACTAATCGTGTGTTTGTGTGCGTGCATTTGAGTTCCTGTTTGTGTTTTTTTTTTGCATATTTGGATCCTTTGCCAACATGCTTGTTGTTGGGGCAGAGGAACAGGTGGAGTACGAAGGGACACACGCACAGCGAACGAAGCAGGTTACACCTCTTTCAATTGCATCCACCGCAGCACGTGAGGGGAATGCAGCTCTAGCCAACGTTATCCGCAAAACAAGGTGAGAGTGGGCTCTTCTCATTTGCAGGTTGTGTGCATCGTAGTCTTCGTTCTTTTGACATGTGACCCCGAAATTGAATTTAGAGCTCCGTGTTCAAGGATGTATCGATGCCTAAAATGCATCTCAATGAGAGAGGAGGCAGAAGGAGTCGTAAGGGCAAACACACCAAGTTAACCTTTGCGGAAGTATTTTGGCGCTTGCGGCCCGTGCAAGGTGGCCACAATGGACACCTGATGCGGCTATATTTCATTTACATTCTTATAAAGGGCAGCTCACAGGCCACGACGGCAGCATTTTGCTCAAGGCTTGTGTCTATGAAATTTAATGAACCTCGCGTCTCTTTCCCCCCTCCTCTTACATGTGCTCTCCTTGATCCCTCCCAAACTCTAAACTGAAAGGTCAAGCGCTTCTCATACTGACAACCCATTGGCTCCATTGATCTTGATCATGAGTTAATTGGCTGTTGCTTATTGAGGTTTACACTAATTAGCTGAATTAGAAGCGTTACAGCATAAGCTTTGGCAGTGCCAGAGACAGCACTTGTCGTCATGGGCTCGCCGATTGCCTCTGCTGAAGCCTCCTCGTCTCCTCCACAGGCAGCCACAGAAAGTACGGCGAGGTGGAGCAAAGGGCACCGACGGGTCCTGTCACTTTTTATCATCACAATCAACACTGGCTGTTTGGAATGAAAAAGACGGGAAACAAGGACCGAGGACACGAGGAAAACAGCTCAAGGCTTCATCGCACAGCGCGTGCAGCTTTTTGTGGATAACTGTGCTACTTTGACTGTGGATGTCTGCAGCAGGTTTAATTAAACATTAAATAATGTTAAAGTCGACATTAAACATGCATGTAATCCAATCACATCACAGAAACTGGACGTCACATAAATGACACGGCGACAACACTATTTCTCCCCCGTCGTTGATGGAAAATGTGTATTCTTAGAACCCGGCTGACTCATTGAGTTACACAATACATTCCATTAAAGTCAGGTGCAGCATGATTCAGGTTGGGGATCGACTTCAAAGCCAGCGGAGGAATTTTGTTCAGGCGGGGTAAATAATGAAAGAAACAACGTGGCAAATGCTGAGAATAGCATCGGTGATCGTGTTCATGTTGTGAAATTCTTTCTCTATCGCAAAAAGCAGAGTGACCTGAAACCCAGATGCTTACTTTACCGTCTCCTACAGTGCGTCTCCGTCATACGCCGCTTCACACCGATCCCAAAGACCTGCTGGGGGGGGCGACGCCCGAGGCAAATAAACGAAAACATGACAGAAGCTGCGTGAGCCAAAACTGCTCGAAAAAACAAACACAGTTTCCATGCAATCACAGACCTCAGTGAGAACGCGTCTGGGTGGGATTTACCTGGCATGGCATCGGTGGTTAATGTGTCATCCGAGTCCAATGGAGCCAAGGAGGCCATATGCACACACTCGGGGGGGGGGGGGGCTGAGTCACGGAGCCCTGGTCCTGTGGTCAACTGCTCGAGCCAACGTGACAGACCATATGGAGATGAATAATCTCCATGGCGTGGTTCAACGCTTGACCAGTGAGTTTAAGGAACGATCCAATAGAGGCTGCATATGTTATTTGTAACAGTATGTATATCCACGCACATGCAAACATGAATAAAAACAAGATCTGTGAAGGGCTGCGTTGTGTTCTTTCTCTTAACTGCTGATTAATTAAGAAGAAGAAAGCCTTTACGGTCATTTAGAGCGACAGAGCACAGCCGTATTCTCCGCGGACCCGTCGGACGGCTGTACGGAGACTGCGTGATAATAAGTGGCCCATTAGGAGCTTCGGCGAGAGGTGCCGCGCTTTGCCACTGTGTTAGACGGAATAATCGAGGTGCCCGCTCAGTCAGTAATGGAGCTTTGCAGCACTGGGGAAATAGTCCATTCCGAATGAGATGCCCATCTGTGTGTGTGTGTGTGTGTGTGTGTGTGTGTGCAGCTGAATAGATGAAATTGCCCTTCCTAGATTGGGGCACTGCATGGACCTGATATCTTTAGAAAAGATTGGATTTGTGGTTAGTTTTTCTTCTTTTTACTCGTGTTATATTTTTGATTTGTAAAAACTGTACAGAGCATAAATTCCACGACTGTGAAATGTGATTTAGGGTTTTGTGTTTTTAGAATAATGTAATTGATGGGAATGGTTCACCGTGTCTATCTTCGTGCTTCTAACGGGCAAAAAAAAAGCACATTTCGATCTGATGTTACCCGAGCCTGACAAATGGAAGTCAAGCTAATGGAGAGCAACACACATGGAGCTATTGATGTCAAGCAAAAGCAAACTGGCAGAGATAACCCAGGCGGTCCCACTTGAAATGACAGCACATCACGATTGAATATGTTGACCGCTCAAGTACTGGCGTCATCAGAGCGCAGCATGAACAAAAACAGGAATCCAAACCAGAAAAAATCAATACTTTGCTCAAAGGCTTTCAAAGCGTCAAACGTCTTGAAATACAAGGATTGGCTTGAGCGTGAATGTCTCTGTATTCTGGTAGCGGATTTATTGGGTAAAAATAATCCAGCCATCGCTGCCATGTCCAGGGCTAATTGAGAGAATCCCATTTTGAACCCACGGCCTCTCAGTGTTCTTCCTTTGCCTCGGCAGTATCAACACGGCACATTTTCTGAAAATCATTTCTGCAGACGTCATTTAATCGGACGCTGGGGCTTCTGCAGTGTGAGTATGCAGCTGACCCAGAAGTGGACTCGGGGAGAAGTAAGTAAGTAGGATTTTATTGAAATGAATTCAAGCAATTCGATTCAATTCAATTCAAAAACAATTCTGCAGTTGTATAACTGGCATGACCAGAGTCAGAGCCCCCCAGTGAAGCAGTTTAATGGGAATTGCTGACATCTGTTCTGCTCTTACTGGGTAAAAATACAGGCAGACATAAAGCTGTCAGACGCGGGCATTTTCAGTTAGCACCCTGCGAGTCGATGCCTCAACTCCTCCTCGGGCGCGTGGTGATGTGAGCGGTTCATGGGGGCCTGAGGAGCCGTCTCAAACCCGCCTCCAATGGCTCTCATTGGTCGAGAAGCACGGTGACGTCGCACCCTTACTGTGACCCACGATGTGTCCGTGTGTCTATTCAGAGAGTAGGCGAAATACCTTAATTAAGGAATAATGACAAAATAATAACGTGATGATGTCGTGTTAAGGTGCCCAGCACCACTTTTAACACTTTGGCTTGTTGATCGTTTTGCGTTCGTGCGACTGTGGGCCGCAAATACAGGAATATAAAGGAGAAGCTGTGTCTGCAGGCGAGGAGTGTCGGACTCGATGGCGTCTCCATCTTCCCCGGCTGTGTTTGTCTCCTTATCAGTGCTCACCACTCTACCAGCTTCGTGTCAGAGTCAATCAACAACAGCATCCCGACAAAACGCACGCTTTGTTCATCTCGGCGGCGGGAAGGTAAACGGCGCCATTGGTCATGGAGTTGTTGTCACCACGAGTTGTCACAGGAACAGGGAGATTCATTCTTCTCGAGCTTCTCCTGCTCCTCAAGCTGTGTGTCACATTGTCATTGTCACACCCGCACATCTCAGCTACCGTGTTGCTCAGCGAGACTCTTTTCATCCATATGTATGCCGTGTTGTGCAAACACCCAGCAGTCAAAAGTCAGAAAAATAAAATCGATTGAAATTGTTAATTTTTTGGGGGGTGAAAACAAATTTAATTCAGACGGGTCAATACACCGCAAAGCACAACGATTTTGCCAACAAATTAATCCGCGTAAAAGCTTTTTAAATAGTAGTGTTTACTGTTTTCTGAGCTTCATATCATGTGAATTAAAAACAGGAGACCGGGATAATTAACACTGCAAACAGAGTTTAAAGGCCAAATCCCATCAAGCTGTAGTCCTGGTGTGACCCGCTCTTGCTCATACTGGACAGAAACAGCTACCGACTGAGGGACACACCCTGCACGCCACATAAAAGGTCATGCAGAGGGCAGCATCAGAGATATGAAAGGTCAGTGTAACTTAACACTGAGATTAAAGTCACCCGTCTCCACCCCAAGTGAGAGTGATTAAGAGCACGGACAGCTGCACGGCTAGAAAGTGATGGACGCTGTGCGCGCGTGCCGATGTGCACGTGCTTTACTGTTGCCGACACCTTGATGACGGCCATAGAAGTGTGAACAACCAGCAACTAAATGAGGGCATGGCACACTTTTGCACCTAAAAACCACCGGCACAGTCAATCTATTCTATAATCTGACAAAGAACAAAATACAAAATAAATCTATTGGTTTGATAGCGTGTGAGGCAATAAGCTTTATGCAGGAAATAATTCTGTGCTGCTGCATTTCATGAAACATTAGAAAAACTGGGTCAAAACAGTAATGGCGTGTTTCTCTGGCCTGGCTGTTATGGTGTCTAACTTCAAAGGTAAGAAGTAGGTTGCTAGTAGTAGTTGCTAGTGTTTAGTGATGAAATGCCAATAGAGTCACACGGCTGAACGTCCAGCGACAACTCAGCAGTCGTAATTGTCATCAGCCACATTAAGAACGTCAATGCTAACGCAAATACCACATTTGTTCCACACTATCAAGAACATGAAACAAAATGCCACGTTCAGGCCGTCTCCGGGACATCGGGGGGGGGCGGTGAGGGGGGGTCTGCTCTGATCTGCTCTGTCAGCTTGTAGATGGTGGCCAGCCGCCGTCAGTGTGACGGCTGGACACTGAGGACACGAGTGGTTTTGCATTCGGGACACACTCGCCTCGTGTTTGTGCCCGAGACGATTCCATTACCTGACAGGAGACCCAGAGAGCTCAGCTGTGATCCCCATGGCAACGTGACACACACACACACACACACACACACACACACACACACACACACACACACACGTCTCTGTTCTCACCACAAAAACGTCTTCCCCGCGATGTCACTTTTGCACAAAGATTATTTCTCTCACTCTACTATCTGAATTAAACATTGGCGGTGTTGGGATGGTCGGCCATGATGACGTCTGATGTTTAAATCCTTAAAAAACACACAAATTCATACGCACCTTTTGTTGGGATAGTCATTTTAATTGAGCTATTTAATTCTTCCAATGTCTAAGTCATGCGGTTCACTCTGCGTCATGTCCGATTTGCATTAACATGAATTATAGCTGTCCTCCTCCCCTTCGTAGTGCACATTTCATTAAAATTACTTCAATTGTGGGGTATCCAGGTTGTGTAAAACAAATTCAAATTAGATTTGCAGGTCGCAGTGTCGATTGAAGTCGGTTGCCTGAAGTGAGCACATGATGAAAGTGTCAAATGAAAAGAAAAGTAGAAAGAACAAGTTTAAAACCCAGGAAAGTAAGTCTGCAATTTCATGTTAATGTTTCAGAAGCAGCTTTTCAATTTAGCTTTTTCAATATAGCACTTTTAACCTTCTTGATGCTTTCCTGAAGAATGGGAAACATTAGAAGTAGCAGTAGTATCAGAGACATTTCACATATAATGTATGCAATGCATTTCCATTTTCTTTTTCAGTCAAACGAAACGGAAACCATTTTACAAAAACGTATATGATTAAACTAAATAGTTACGCGTTTGAGTGTAATCTCGGTAATAATGTATATTGTACGCTCCACTGTTGCCATCCTGAGGTCAACTGTTAGAACAGTTCCACACCACTGTGTTAATCAGGCTCAACGCGTGATGCAAAGGGAAGTGTAGTTCTGCTGAGTAAGTTAAAAGCAGAAGAAGTTGGAAAACAGAGAATGAGACAATACGCTTAGAATGAAAAGAGATGAGACAAAAAAATAGGGGCATCATCAAGGTCATAACATTTCATTTAGGGAGCTTTTGTGCTGCAGATCTGGATTTGAATGCAGTAACAATTAAAATGCGGATCACGGCAGTCGGAGGCTTTGGGAAATGAGGCGTTTTGCCAAGACACACTCTGTCAGAAATTCAATATGCAACGGCTACCTCGCTGCTAACCAGCGTCTGCGGCCTGATTACAGAGTTTGTCTATGATGAGTGCTTAGACGGACAGTCCATTAGTTCACTGACATCAATCTCCATCACTGTCCTCCTTGTCCCCACATCCATTGTTCCTAAAAATGAAACCACTCACAACATTTTAGTGGATTGATTGGGGCTCACTATCGCCATTTAACAAATTGAGGTTTAGCCCGGTGATGATCCATCTCTGTTAATAGAAAGTGAAACCAAGATATAAAGTTGCCTCACACACGGACTGTCTCGCTCCCCCGTCCTGCCTCGCTCCCTCAAACCCTGCCCCTTCTCCACAACTCCATTATGAACCCGTTCATATCGGCAAAACAATCCACACAGAACCCAGGACTCACATATTCCTGTGTGACACTGCCTCCTAATACAGAAAAAAAAAGAATTATTTCTGATCCTGAAATGCAGACGAAGAGGATTGTGCCTTAAAAGAAGCTATCAACACCTGTCATTAACACACCTTCAATCCAAGATGTCATTTACACATATTCATGAGGATCCGTCCCTTTGCAGTCACGTAACAGTGTGAATCCTTTCGACATTGTGAAATGCACACGGCAAAGGAGGTTCCTGTAACAACGATGTAATGCAATCAATCTATAGGTCATAAACGTAACAGCAAACAGGCAGCTGTGAATGGAGAGGAAATACACCTGTCGATGACTGTCTGTCATTTCATCTGTCATTCCACATCACATTGAGCGCCTTTAGATGGTTGAAGTCGGCCGATTTCCCTTCCATCCCAATAGTGTCCCTTCATATTTACATAACGCTGCTGACCGTCATTGCAGAGTTGGCACTTTCCCCATACTGGTTGATGTGTTGTGGCCTCTCACGCGCAGCACTGAAAACAGGCAACTTTCTGTTGTAATTGAAAACAAAATCTATTTAGCAGCATTAATTGATTACCCAGTTCACTGATGACTTCACCTGAAAATGTTTTTTGGGATTATTTTTCTAGTAAAAAAATACTGCGATAAAATAAAGTACTCCGTTGGCAAAGTATATTAAGTCACCTGGCCATGTTTGCACGACTGCTTCAAGTGTAAATAAAGTGGCTATTTGACAGGAGCATCAAAGGTGTGAAACCTAGTGAGAAATGAGCATCTGTCACCCTGCAGCATAGCATGTGGTCAGAGACTTTTTCCACCAGAGAATCATTATATCATTGTTTTTTTTCCTCCAAAAAATATTCCACTAACAAGCTAAAACAACACTGAGTGCATTTAAAATAGGAAATATTTGGCTAACCGCGATTAGGACTGTTCATAAACGGATCATTGTCTGCTTCCTACAGTCCTCTCTCATAAAAACTCTCATTCTATTGAAAGGAGAATTACAGCGAGCATTTACCAACGGTGCTGCTTTAGAACAGTCCATGGTAATAGTAATGATCATGCTGATAACCTCTGAGGCTTTGGAAGACGGTAACAATGGAAATCGTGTGCTGACGGGAAATTAAAAGTTGTCATGCTGCTTTCAAACAGTGCTTACAGAAAACGCAACCTCCCTTGACATTTTGAAATACTAACCACGATATAATATTCAGCCCTTCTGCACCCCACTGAGCTGTGGATAAACTGGCAAGTCGCTCTGGCAAGTCTTTAGTTGCTCTCGCGAAATGCATTTGTCCCATTCCTCACCACAAATAACACAAATTAATCTAATGTAGGAAGCTTTAATTCATATGCAGACAGAAGACTAAAACACAGGATTTGAATTTTTTAAAAATATTTAGAAATATCAACCGACCAAATCTTTAAAAAAAAAGAAGTATTTTCTGTGTAGCAATAATTTAAAAGGTCTCCCCATAGGCAGAAATTAACACTCAGCTCTGCTAAATTGTCCTTTCTCTACCAGCGACTCGCTAATTTAGTCTCTGGGCTGCAATCCAGAGACCTATAAGCTACATTCTAATGTCGATCTGCAACACATATCCATGACAACTTGTTCTGCACTGCGGTGACACTGAGAAAAAAAGATCCCTTTCCTGTGCCCATGTTTCCCTCCCTCTCCACCACATCCATATGCGTTGCATTCGGCTCTATTAT
Source organism: Gasterosteus aculeatus (assembly GCF_964276395.1). Classification (NCBI taxonomy): domain Eukaryota; kingdom Metazoa; phylum Chordata; class Actinopteri; order Perciformes; family Gasterosteidae; genus Gasterosteus; species Gasterosteus aculeatus. The sequence goes on along the minus strand of NC_135694.1, from coordinate 27,600,496 downwards.
CGCCTCCTCTGCCCCCACATCTGGTTCCGCTGTGGCTCCACACGTATTACAAGCTACCAAGAGACAATTAAAAGGGACAATAAAACATCTTATTATAAACGTACATAAACGTGAATCATGTGTCAATCCTGCGTCATTCTCTTGTGTGTTTTAAATCTGACTCGAATGCGTCGGCATGCATTTCGAATTCAGGCATAATGTGTGGAGGAGTGATGTTTTCTTTTTTTTTTTGCACTCATCAACGCATGGAACAGTTTGTTCTCATCTCATTTGCGAGAAATAGATATGAAAGGCTCACGTGGCGAGTACACATACTACATGTGTGTCACAGCGAGGGCGCTTGTTGTGTTGTTGTCAAAGCAAACAACAAACTGCGTTCAGGCTTCTCAGGACGTATGACACACTGGAGAATGTAGTCATGCGCCATGTAGGCTTCAGTGCAGCGGCCGTATTGCACAGATGTATTTTTGAAAACACGCCCGAGGCTGCAAAGTCTCGTCTTAACCCTTCCAGATGTGGTGTACGTTGCGTCTGATAACAGTGACTCACGCATACATGAATGTGGTGAAAGGTCTATTAATTTGCACCTCATCAGATCAGTGTTAATCACGGGACGAGCCAGGAATGTGTATGCGACATGGATCGTGTAATATTGACAGATCTTCAGAGTGTAACCATGTAACCGGAGTACAGTTCTGTATTCCTCATTTCATGTGGAAACAAAAGCCATCAAGGTTGTACAAACCGTCCACGATCTAAGCACACAGAGGCTTAACATACAGTAAATCGACTGACCACAATAGTAAAGTTTCCTAACAGTTCATAATCTTTCATGTCCCACATGCCCGACTGCTACTTTCAAGTGTGTGGGGATGTTTCAGGTTGTGTGCCTTTATTAGTGTGCACGGACATACACTTTTTGTGTTCTTTCCAAGGCGGAAGAAAGTGAATCTTGCTCCCTTTATCTCTTTTGCATGGAAGCCTCATGGTGGAGCCTAAACCACGCTGCGGGGTAAAATGACTAATTCGCCACACAGAAATAACACATTTTACTAACTAATGCATTTCATAGATTAACATAATATGCATGTTCCATGGAGAATAAAAACATGCACTGTAAGATCACTACTACCCTTGTGGTTACTGTGTTAATAAGGTCACAGTCTGATAGAAGGTATAATGCTTGCATGAGTAAATATTATAATAATAAGTATGCTGGCATTTACTTTTTGCATGTGTTTGAATGTGTGAGCATGGCTTTTAGACGGTACAAGTGTAGTTGCTACACACTTTAAAAGAGATTTCCTTGGTTATTCCCCAGCAGGATGAGCCACAAACATCCTTCCGCTCTCACTCTGGTGATCACTTTTGATTTGCTACGAGTTCCGTTCTCTTCATTGAAACAGAAGCTCTAGTGGATGTTTAAGTCATGTGTTTAATGTAAGATATTAGTTATTGTTAGATCTAAACCATATACAGGTTTTTGCAGTGCTTTCAGATTGTGTAACATATATTCTCTTTGGAGGGCAAAAGCCAAATGAGCATTAAAAAGCTAGAAATGAATCCAAACACACAATAGGGGACGAGACAAGAACAGCATTCACACACAGAAAGAAGGACACCAAACGGAAGCACAGTGGAGGTATTTGCATATTTGAGACTTTTCAGTTTTTTTTTTCACAGGCCAAGAGATTAGATAAAATTGAAAAGAATGAGTGGGAGAGGAGACGTGTCAAACCTCCAGAGATAGAACACATTCCTATACTTTGCATAAGTGTATGCAATTATCTCTAATGAGGCACACAACAAGGGACACAACTTGCTCTTCTTGTGAAACCCACTGGGATTTGGTCCTCTTCAGGAAACGTTCGCTGGGTTCCTAGATGTATCTTAATTTAAAACCAGTGTAGTGTGAGAGAGAATCAGTGATGTCTCAGATTTCAGATGAAGTGATGAGAAAAGTGAAGAATGAGAATTGAGATTACAGGCTGAAGAATTGTAACACACTTGGCGTTTACGAGGAATAAACAAACACTGGACCCAATTGTCAGAGTATAAAACACGAGTTCATGTTTAGGCAGATTTGCTTGAACCTCATTTTGACGGAATGCATCTCGCAATCATTGGGTTTTAAAGAACTTCCAACACGTGTTTTGTCAAAAGCTTCTCAAACGCAACAGCATCAATGTGTGCGGGACATTTCATATGCTTATTTTTGATTTCTAAAGAATGAAATACTCATACTTTTTAATGGAAATACTAAATATTTTATCTGAGAAAGCTATGAATAAAATATGATATTGTTTTGCGAAGCTAAGCATCTCCAGAGCTTTTTTGCTGAGAGGTTTTCTTCCCCCCCTGTTAGAAGTTGAACTATAAAGCATGCAAGCAGCAAATCACGCGCCTCTCAGGAGGACTGTGGGTCCAACCAGCACCCACAGTCCTCCTTTTACAATCACATATTCGTAGTATACTCAAGTATGTAACGTGACTACTTCAATGGGGTCGAACTGACTCTCCACAATACAAACTGAGCTGCCCACCAATGTATTTGTTCACTCTAAATGAAAAGCGGGACAGCGGAGCGAACCCTCTTTTCAAGTTTGCCAGCACAAAAGGTGATGCCCAGTTGATTTAACTTGTGAACGCTAAAGTCAGCTGATAGACACGCCGGTAAGTTGGGAATCACAGAGGAAGAGAAATAGCGAAAACCACAGATTTGTGAGAAAATGAAAGCTGCCAAGTTGTCTTTCTGACTCAACATCCTCAGAAATAAAACTAAAATAAAACATTCAGCTGTGCGGGGAGCGGTCCTCATGATGGAGCTCTTCAAAGCCATCTCAGTAATATCATCCGTGCATGTGCAGCCAAACACACATTGCCAAAGTGGAACACTGGCACTTGCATTTTACTACGCTAGTGTTGGATTCGGACCACTGAAACCCATCTGAAATTTGCTAGGAGGCCGATTGACTGAATCTCTGTTTCTAGGTCGTCGGTTCCCCGCGGAGCCGCGTGTGACTGGTGAGAGAACATCCAACGCAACAAATGATGCAGAAGAGGAGATATACAGAAGAGAAATGATTGTCCCTCTTGCATACTGAAAAGACAGATTAGGTATAGGTATTGATCACTAATGAAATATGCTTGCAGTCTAAGGCTTTTGTTGTTAGTTTTTGTAAACAATCTTTTTCAGTTGTGTTCAGCTTTGTATGAAAATATTTATTGGTTCATTTGTCCTCAAATCTTTGTATTACTAAAAGTAGTATTCATTTAAGAAATACTACGTGCCTTATCTAAATCACATTGAGTGGATGGAGCTCATGAACAGCATAAACGTTATAATGAAAATATTCACTATACACACTTTTTGGTACCGTATCATTTATTTTCCACTCTATTCATCAGACGGTAATTGAGGAGTAAGATTGAACCCATAAAGGAGATACATTTGTCAATATGAAATTATCCTTCATTAAAATGTTGACAAAAAACTATTTTCTCAGAAAAAAATGAATATTTCATTTTAATAGAATACGTGACTGAAAACAAATCAGGGCCGTCCAACGTGAACTCTGATGTAGATGACTCTTATTAGCAGCAACTGAGAAGAGATTCTCCGGTGAATGCTGCCCATTCAAATCCTTATCACACACACTTTCACACAGACACACGGTGTACGTGCAGAGAAATTGTAAGTTTTCTAAGCCCTCAAAATCTTTCATGGGGGTTTCAAAACCCTGATTCTTTCTGCTATGATGGATTCAGTATATTAATAATAGACGGGGCCATTATTCTGGGATATCCAATTTAAAATGATGAAAAAGTTATACACTGAGGCTTCAGTGAAATGAAAAGACATGCAGAAGGGTGCTAGGAAAGGGGAGATGTGCAGAATATTCTATTAGTCCAAAGTAAATGACTCTTGTGTGATTTCTTAATTACTCACAGCAGTTACAGCCTCGGCTGGACTTATGACGCTTTGAAAATTCACAACTAAAAAGCCTGTGTGTGCACAAAATCCCCCCAAAAATAAATTATTATGTAGACTTCAGGGCAAAAACGGCCACTGGACTCTTTGTACTGATATAGGAATGATTGAGGTGTCATTTGTCCCAACCTAATACGTGTGATCAAACTAAAGTAAGAGCCAGAAAGATGCCAGTGAAGGTAGTACACACCCAGAAAAATCCCAAGAAGATGTTTAGTCAGCCACAATAATCAAAATGTACCATGACTGTGCAGGACCTGAAGGGTGTCAAACAAAACGTGTCGAAAAATGAGATGCAAACCGCGTGATCCTGTCGCATAACAAAGGTAGCGTTTATTTCCCATATTGCTGTTTGCAATGTCAACATTTAACTGAGACGTCAGGAACACTCTGTACTTCCTAAAACATCAGTGGGTGAAGCGAAACGCTCGTGAGGGAGCTGATTTATGAACGTTTTCAATCTCCATGACAACTGAGGGAACTCCATCTGCTGATGAACACGAGCTGCTCAGTTAAAAGCTGCAGACAATCCAAGGGGCGTGGATCGAGTGTTGGTACGAAGCTAATAATTTGAGCTTGGGTTGAGATCAAGCACACTTAGTTTTGCCAAATTGTGTGAATGCATTGTTTACATGTTGTTCATACATTTGTTGTATCCTGTAACCGAAGACAACACTTCTCCAATACTTCACAAATTAACCATTTGAGCTTTTTTATTAACCATTTGACAATTCAACATGTGAGAAAAACAAATGAAGTAATGAGTTTTTGATGAATCAATTTGGCTAGGTTGGTTTGTAAGGAAGTGCCGGGGTGAAAGGCGGAATAAAGAGACAGTAACAATAAGGGAGTTGGTCACTTTAACATATGTGCAATTATGTCCACCGCATTAGACAAATGACCTTAAAACATACACACATATTCACACCCGTCCCACACTAAGTAGATGAATTGAGCCCATTCATCACAATGACCAGATCTATTTAACCTTCACGGCCCTTCATGGATCCGGAATGAAGTCAATCACATTTCAAGTTGTTCTTTTTTTCATTCTGTCGTCACCCTCTCTCCCTTTTGTACCCACTTTATTCTTCCTTATCCGTCTCTTCTCTCTACAGCTCTTCTATATTCCACTAAAAAGCCCACGGGGGGGACGGAGTGTGCAGGATGTAACAAAGAAGAAAGAAGCACTCACTGCAGACAGCGCTGCGGGATCCAATCCAAGCTGAAGCAAATGCAAAGACAATATCTCAACAATAGTAACACAATTTGAATTCGATGATTTTGTCCTTAATGCTTTGGTGGAGGGGACAATTGCTGTTGTCACTCAACAACAACAACAACAACAAGCCAAAGCAGATTTGGTGCTGCTGCAGCTGTTACATATGAGGCGAACAACCAATGAGACAATCATGCACCTTGTGAGGACATTATTATGGACGTAAGAGACACTGTCTGACAGCAGCAGCAGCATATTTTCCGTGTTTTTCCCACACTGATGATCAGGTGCTGCTTTGTGACGCAGCCACACTTTACTTCCTCTCCAAGGCATCAACAAAGTACACTTGACTTTGCCCCAAAATGACTTGATTTGATTCACGTGATGATGAATTCTAAGTGTAAGTGTAAATTTGTTGACAAGCTCAAAAGCAATTGGCTGCTACAAGTAAGTGTTAATTTATTAGCGTGAAGGTTTAGTATTTCTGTGAGTGTCCATTCGGCTTGTGTATTTGTTGCTATAACTTGACCTTCAGCTTTATGGATTGCCTGGTTTTTCCCCACACGTTAATCTCCAAGCTTGTTTTTAATGCCATGTTGCCTTGGGCAACAAAATGTCATATTGACGTTGTGCAATTTGCTGTTCTCTGATTCTGTTGATACCTTGTTGTGGTGAGGGTGGGAAGGGTGAGCTTACTAACCCTTTTTCCGATAATCTGACTTGATCGATGGGAAATCACAGTGGAGAGGGTTTGTTCCAGAGACCACAGTTGGATTCGGACCTCTGGGACTGGATCACAGTCATTATTTTTCATTGTGGATGAGGTCAGCAATCATCCAATCAATACATCCTATTAAGTCGTGGTGTTGTAGGTTTAAGATTTTCTCTTTTTTTAGACACTTTTCTATTGGTGATATAGCCTAATGGATGTATCCACATTGGCATATACATATACAGTAATACAAAAGTCAAATACAAATCAGATGCGAGTTGATTTTTCTTCCTTCCTTCACTGGTAATTATCTTGGGAACCACTGCTCAGGACCCGCAGACTTCTTTATTAGGTCTGTTTGCACCTCGTTGCTGGATACCATTTGGGGTAAGTGAGAAAATATGGATTGCAATTTATGTGAACTGACACCTTGAGTACACTCCAACAAGCGCACACACACACACACACACACGCACACGCACTCTGTTGGTGCCATTGCAGTTTTCCCGTGTTAAAGAAGCGTTTGTGGGAAAACGCAGACCACACCAGGCAACAAACTGGAGACCACCTGGACCAGCTGTGATAGAAAACACAAAAGTCCTATGAATAAACAGCGGAACAACACTGCACTGCAATCAAGGGGAAGCAGCTATAGTATAATGGGCTGTTTACATGCCTCGAAGCTGTGGTGAAGTGTCAGTACGCAGAGAGAGCACTTTATTCTTAGGCCGGGTTTAATCAGAATAAAATAACAGACTGTAAGGCCTTGGCAGGGGCTTGTTATGGCCTTGGGGAGGATTTAAATCAGTTTGAAAGGTTGTTGTTCCTGCGTTGTTTTTATCACATCAGTTGGCATCAAACATTAACATCTAATTTGTATTTTTAGTTTTAACAGTTTACTTGTGAACTACGTGACTTCTTTTGCAGGTTGCAGAAACACCTTTTCTATTTCAGGCTGGTCTCACACAAAATGGTGTATTTGCATATAAAGTGTATTTCTTAAGTGCACGACACGACACAGACGTACAAAGATTATAAAAAGTTGTTGTTTGAAGTTACATTGCGTCCTCGTGATACATTCTGTAAGTATCTAATTAGTTATTTTAAGCCAAACCGGGACATTTTTTTTCCATATCTTAATAAAGTACTTTTGTTGCCTGAACCAATCAACTTCAAAAGTTGCACGTTATAAACATCATTACGAGCAGGGTTGTGGAATGACTCACAAAAAGCCCCAAAGAATTAATCTCCATAAAAGTGGCATGGCACTTTTTAAAATGTGTTTTTTATTTTTTCTTTCAAAATAAAATATGAACTCTTACTCTTATAGTCTTATGTTATTTCTTTTGGAAGATATACGTATCGGTTTAAAATGACTTTTTATTACCTACTACTACTACCACTACTGCTATTTGCCTACTAGCTCATTACTGGACTTTGGGAATCTATTCTGCGGATTAGTCAATAGTACTCTGCTACTTATTCATCATTTAGGCTCAAATGTAATAAGCTTTCACTTCCATTGGAACTGAAAGCTGCACAATTCAATGAATTACTGCAATTCAATGAATTACTGCAATGCACTCTCACAAAACACCCTGTTGTATATGTCACCGCGTCGGTCAGTTCACACCCCAAAAATCCGTCCTGACTAATGACTTCAGAATGATAATGATTATATGAAATATCTGAGCACTGAAGAGACAAAAGAACGATACATTGACAAACTAAGGTCTGCAATCTAAATTTATTATTGTTCAGTGAAGAGTGCAGAAATAACATTTAAGACAGCAGTGAGATTTAACATTATTTAAGACAAACTCAAAAGACAGATCTTCACTGTCCGCTAGCTGTTACACGAACAAACCTCCTGACTGCATTGCAGGTATAAAATTCATATTCTGTGGCTGAAGCTTGGTCGTCTCTCTGCAACAGGGCCTGAACAGAATGTAATCATGGGAGGAACAGGGCATCAGGCTTCCCTTCTACCTGCGCCTCTGCATCTGTCCATCTCTAAAGAAACGTGTCAGACGATCTATTTAAGAGCTGGCGTTTTATTTCACTTCATTTTGGGACGATGAATCTTCCAGATTTGAAAGCGAATGGAACGTTCCTGCTCATGTGGCATAAGCACATAAGACATATGAGTCTGGTTCATTTTAGGGCCAGTGTACAGCACTTGATTGCCTCATAAAATCAAATCATCCATTTTATTTCCAGATGTAAAAAGCCAGGAGCTTTACTGTCAGAAGAAGTGAAGGCTTTTCACCTTTTCATTCCCTTAAAACATCAACATCACCTGAGGTTGTTTTCTGTCCTAGAGAGCCCTCAGTAGTTCCTCACTTTTGGCTTTTTCAGTTTGAGGGCTAATATGAGGTGAAGCCTTTTCGGGGGCCGGTCTAATAAACGATCCGTTCCACATGCCTGCTGCGTGTATGTTTTTACTGCAGACTGACGGCACGACGGAACAAAGTCGCCCCTATTGAAGAAGAAGCCGTGCGATCAACCGAGTAATTGGGACGAGTAATCCAACAGGAGTGTGAGCCGGGGGGGCCGATCAGTCAACCGACCGACGGGCCGCCAGCCGACCGATCGCCTGAGCCACTGAAGTCGATGGCGCGGCTTTACTGGTTCCTAGCATACTAATGATGACATTGCACAGGTAGGCAGAGAGCGTGATGGTGAGAATGGACGAGTGAGAGGAACAGAAGCACAGATAGAAGAGCAGCAGGTGAGCAGAGGCAGTTCAGCTCTGGATGAGACTCCAGCAGCCGCAAGTGGAATATCAAGAGACCCTCTCTCTCTCTCTCTCTCTCTCTCTGTATCTCTCTCTTCAAAAATAAGACTTCAGATAACCTGCAGGATTTATATCAACAGATAAATACAAACAATAGAATTAAACGACTGCCCTATTTTTCTGGATGAATCCTTTTTTCTCCACTGTGTGTGTGAGGCTTCAACGGACGCACTGTGATGGCAGCAGGTCTGCTGAGCTGCCAGCAGGGGGGAGTGCTGATCTCTGCAAAATGTGACAGAAAACCACGCGGCACGCACTCGTAAAAAGGCCTATTTTGTTCCAAAGATCTTTTTTTTTTTTTTGAGATTCGCAACCATGTGATACACTACGAGCTTGGAGGTTAATGTTTTTATATTTGTTGGTCTGTTGCAGCACCCACAGAAGACAGTTTACTGGCCGTCAAAGTAAACTTAAATCCAAGAGAAGGTCGCGGCATGTTTCCGCTCTACTGCTGACTGGCGACTTCCATTCGGAGGCTCAATCAGTTTCGTCCAGGGACAAGACTCTTTGTTGCTTCGTACAAGGACAACGGTAAATAGGGGGCCGTGGGTACGTGTGTACCAAAACTTTTATCGAAATGACAGCTCAGATCCAATACCTTCAGGTCAAGCTTGGATAATTTACACCCACACAACATGTGTCATAGGTCATGGGCTAAACATCAATATGACTTTGACGGTGATGATGAGGTCTTTGACCTGCTGCTGTCAGATAACCACATTTCATGTTGAGACTTCTTCTGTAGCTGCAAACAAACAGACTGAATCAAGCCAAACGTAAGGACGACACCTGTCATTCCACTGACGGATGCTTTCCAACGTGACGTCAGACGTTCAACTCAGTCTATAGAAAACAAAACAAAAATGATCACATGTAATGTTACATTGATGTTGCGCAGATGCAGTTTAGCACAAATTACGGGAGGGACCGGTGGGTCGTCCCTCAGGGACAGTTCAGGACAATTCACATCCTGTATTGGGGTGACATGAAATCTCCCATCTATTTTTTGAGGACGGGTCCCTGCTGACCTGCATGTCGGGGGTCTCTGTGCGGCCACTGGAACATTTTCCACAACAAGCTGCTGCTTCGCTAAAATGTCTCCACTGACGTAGGACATTTCTGGTGGGGGGGGGGAGTCACAGTGTGATTTCCAGTCAATGCGATGACAGTCTGTGCTGACCAGCTGGCCCCCACCTTCACGCTGATCTTCAACAGATCCCCTCCAGCTTCAAACGCTCCACCATAATCCCGATCCCCCTAGAAAGCCCCCCATCACAGGATAGAAGACCACAGGCTCGTCGCCCCCCCCCCACACAGCTGGTCCTCAGCTGTGGTCAGTGCAACCTGCAGCTGAAGAAGCTCAAAGCTGTGGAGATGACAGTGGACTTTAGGACGAGTCCCCCAACAGGCTTCTGGAATGCAAACTGGGCCTCCAGCATGGACGCCATCAGAGAGAAGCCCCAGCAGAAGGTTGTGCTTCGTTAGGGACGCGGCCCACTTCGTCCACAGGCAATGTTTTATTAAAGGGTAAAACGATAAAACCCGTAGGGTCACGTTTTCAGAAACATATGGAGTAACATGTCTAACGAGTCGCACTCAAATGATCCTGATCACATTTTATTTTGAACTTAATGTTACTGATATCTCATAGATTCATTATCTTAACTGTAAAAAATGCTGTTGTAATATATTTACCTTGTACAATGAAAAACTTGTTGCGTAGCACATAAGCACTATAAAAGATATGTGAAATCATTCTTTCTTGCTGTTTTGTTGTCTGGCCCCAGCATTCCTCTCCTGTTTTATTTGGGGCAATTTCAAGGTTACGCTCTCTGATTCTAATGAACTGCATACGAATATGAAACACAACACGTACACATCCCAACAGTGACCTGAACAAAGAGCCGCTGAGGCTCAAAACCACGTTAAAGAAAACTACTTCTGTTGAGCTTTTCAGTGCGGTGATCCACTTAACCTTTCCTTTAATTCATAGTGAAGTTTGTAATCTCATATCGTAATGTCTCGTCCTCTGTGTATTCGGGCAAAGTTCATGCATTTTAACAATAACAGCAGATTAACAGCATAATAACCAGCGGCACAAAGTGGGCGGTTCCTAATCCCGTCGTTCTGGCGCCTTTGCTTGAACCACACCTTTCTGACCTCCTTTGTATCCCTAATGAAAGCAACTCTTCTTGATTCTAATATCATTTCTGATTGGGCTGCATCATTTCATTTTGGATATTAAAATACAAGACCATTATTGCGAAACTCTTCCCTCCGTGTTCTTTTTTCCACATTCAAATGTTAAGGAAATTAAGTAAATTTGAGATTGCTTGTAGGTGCAGGCGATGCAGCTGTGCAGCACCGTACTGTACGTGCATTCGGATGTATTGTCTATGAGCTTCGCACTGTAGATGCTAGAGATCCAGAATGAGTGAGTATTAGTCGTGTCTTTTGACTGTGACGCCTGAGTTGAAAAGTTGTGTGAGAGCCCTTGAGCAGGAAACGCCGTAATGGATACGAGTGTGTGGGGCAAGACGTTCAATACTACTGTCGGGTTGTGTTCAAGTGTGTCCGTGTCTATATGTGCACATATTTGTGTGTGCTTGCAGGTGTTTCCATATGTCTGCTTCCTGAGCGAGGACCAGCTGCTCACAGCAGCCACATCAACTGCTGTAGTCGTGTAACTCATCAGCAGTTCTTAGGGAGGGAAAATAGAGACGGAAAAAGCCACTGCACAAGCATTTGTTATGCATCACATATGGCTGTGTATCTTTATATATACGTGTTGTGATGCCTGTACGTATTAATGTGTCCATCGGTCGACTCGGCTGTGAATGTCGACGTTATTACTCAAGCGTTAGGCCTCAGTTTTGCGGTTTAACTTCACTGTCAAAGCTGATGATGTAGTTTGAGAAAGAACGCTGTGAAAAGGAGCTGCCGAAAATATCTCACCGCCGCTACTTTGAAACTCCCTTTATGTTTAACAGCCCCGTAAAACAATGCGCCGACCGCAAAGGTGAAAACACATCTTGCTCGTGTTCAGCGGTCCGTGAAGTAAAGATGCAGATATTAAGCCAACTGAATCCGTCAGGATTCAAAACCAAGAACTCTGTGTTTCCAAAGCGGATTGTTGAGCAGACTGAGCAGCTCGCCCTGACCTGAGGACGCACCCACGGACCGCACAACACATCATGTGCAACGTTCCGTAGCACATTTGCCTCGCTTTGTCAATATAATCGCAGGTGCTGTTGTTGTAAAATGAGCAAGAATTGTCTATTTCAGTCATTTCTCCTCTGGGGTTTTATCTCCTGTTGGGTCAATTTTGGAGGGCTTCTTTTTGTTGGGTAACCAAAAAAACAAAAATACAGAATGGATAATTCCTTTAAGAAGAAAGGATGTGATACTGCAACAGGATTCAAGACCAATTCAGCTCCACTTCCTGTCATTTTATACTTTAAAATTCCCTCAAATCGAATCATTCTATCCCGCTGTCCTCATGCAAACGTCATCAACTACCGACTCTTACATGTTGGAAATCATCCCTCTCTCTATACTGAATTACTGTATCCTTTGTGAGGTTATTTTGTGTATAATTGCATTTGACACTATTGTAAACAAACCGAGCAGCAGGAGGGAGAAATTACAGCGAATAAACATTCATTCATTCGTGTGGGCACATCATTTCAGAGGGGGCTTCACCGGCTACGCGCAATGCTGACATGCAGATTGAACAATTGACGCAATTAAGGTTTAACAGTTTTAGAAAAAAAAAATGTTGTTCATGAATCTTTTCTTTTTCATGCAAATATATTCCCTTCTGGATCTACGAGTTCAGCTGCTGCTGAGAAAAATCGTTACGCACGGAAGCCCAACTCTTGTGAAATGTGACAACACTGCATTTCCAGGACAAAAGCCAAGTGAAATACACTGGAAATTCTTTATATTTTATTGTATACAGATAACAAGACGCCTCGCCCACACTACCAGTCACCTTGACACTATTCTTCCGGCTTATTGATGCGTTTCATACTTGAACACAACTCTAAAACCTAAAAAACTTGTATCAGACTACTTTTGCGTGTAAAAACACGTTCAATTAGCGCCTGAACACGTCCTTTAAAACATCCTTTAAAAGTGAAGAAAACCCCTTTTTGTAACACCCAGATAAGATTTGTATTCCTCGTTGTGCTTTGTCTATAATCTCTCTCCTCTCATCTTCTTACACACACATAAATATGCACGACAGCCGATGCATGGCTAACCACTGTCAGTTGGAGCTAAACAAAGCGATTACAATTCTCCAGGTGAGCGAGCGATAAGGCAGTTTCCTAAATGATGGAGGCCAAAGTTACGCTTTCCACCCTTTTCAATTGTTAAAGATTCTTACTGAGTTTGAGAAAAATGTCAACTGCTATTTTCCGTTGAATGCGCACCTCCAAACTAAAAGCAAACATACAAACTAAAATGTGTCCAAACACGCATGTTACTTGAGAGGAGCAGGCAGCATCCTTCACCACCAATCTCTCTCGCGCACGCTGGTTTCCTTACTAACGGGTGAATTGGTGTGTGTCACACCGGGTATTTTCATGTACGCTTCAAGCTGCAGTTTGTATGAGCAACAACAGAAGGGACATTAGAGAGGGGGGGCACTCTAACGTTAAGTCAAGTTGACAGCTTTGTTTTTTTTGGTCCATTTCGTGTTGTTTTGATGTGACACACGGCCTCACCCCCTCTCAGACTTCCATCGACAACCTTCGGAAAACACTGAAACATGCGTTGGCACTTTGATCAAGTATAAAGAGACGATTCGGACTTAAAACTGCTGTGTCCTGAAAAGGGAGCTGGGCGTGACACGGACTGCGCCACAATCCATCAACTCCCAGCCACATGGGGTGCAGAGTACGCAGTGAGTCCGTGGCAAGTGGCTCAAAGAATCACTGCCTCCTATCTGACGCAAATGAATTGCTCTCACTTAAGGGCCCCCCCCCCCCCCCCCCCCCGTCAGCTCGGAGAATAAGATTTTGTACTTCTGCTTCTCCGAGAAAAAAACAAAGTGTTTTGTTACGGAGTGGTTTGAACGATACGAGGAGTGATTTGTATTTAAAACCTTTTTCAAAGGTTTCTGCAGACATTCAAATGAGATAATAAAAAAAAAGAACAGGATGCAAAGCAAAAAAAAAAACGCGGTTGTTATCTCGGAAATAAAAAAGCAATAGGAATTCTGTCAGTTTTTAAGTCCTAGAAGTCAGTTCCATTTAAAAAGCCGGGACAGCTGATTGCCAAAGCCACCCGCCAAGGGACGACTACATATGGACATCAGCTTTCATCTGCCCCATGGGTGGTAGCGGCAGGCCACGAGGACAGGCGACCTCGGTGGCCCGACCTCGGGTGACTTATGAGCGGCTGCCTGTTGACCGGTAGCGCAGATCGCTCACGTTGTTTGATCGACACACAGAGACGACGGCAGGCCGACACGGCGCCTGCTCCTGCAAATATTTGAGAGCGTAAATCAAGGCCGTGCAGCTGAATGCTAAAACTCACAGCATAGTCGCACAAGTGCACCAAGTTACACGGAAACTAACACAAACGTACCCAGCGTTCAATGAGGAACGGCCCTATTTTACTGACTGTGACACAAACCAAATGAGCTATATGCAAGAAGAACAGCCCAACAAGGCTATTTAAACAGAAGAGTTATTGTGCGCGTGATATCAGATTGTCTGCTGCAGGCACAGCTCGAGTGGTTTTCCATACAATGGGACAGCCAGGAGTTCATCTTCTGTCTGCAGTAAGTTCAGTTCTTAACCTCACAGCGTCTCTCTGTTCTTCTTGTACAGGCCCAATTCCACTCACGTCTGCATTTGACAAAAAAGCAAGTGCGTCGGGACGTTAAGATGAAAGGCAGATGTCTGAATAGTTCTTTGTTAAGAGGTTGTAAACGATATCACTGCAATGTGATAAATACATCAAGGGTAGCTTGAAATAGAAAACAGGTGTGTGACGGCACTTTTAAAGAGCTGCTGTATCTTTATTCAGATGTGAAATCCCTCTACTTCAAGTGTACAATTAATCAAGCAGTGGAGCAGGGCAGCCCAAAGGCAAAGGGAGGCATGATGGATGCCTAGCATGGGCACTAACAGGTCTCTTGGACTTTCCAATGGTAATTATACCAGCATAATAGGTCCCCGGAGAATAGTTGAAATTACTGGACGGAACACACAGTGACAACAAAACAGTCATCTACCATAGATCACTATTACTGCCGGAGCAACGGATGCTGCAATGCATGCTGTTAAGCTAAAGAGGTAAAATTTGTTCCTTCTGCAAATCTAGAGGGTTGGACGAATTACATGTGAAATATATCAAATGGGGTGTGAATCCTATTTCTGTTCAAGATATTCTGTATTACTAAGTCGGGGGAAACTTTGAAGGACACAACAAACAAGGTCACTCCAAAATACTGAATTAAAATGTAAAATCTTGCCAATTTTGAGGCTCTGAATATGGATAACTGAGTAATACTCAGACCACACTGAGCATTTCTGATCTGCTGCTTACCTTACAATCCATCCCGACCCTTTATGTTGTCTGGGTCGGTTCTCTTATCTGTTCCCAGAATGAGAACAAACACAGAGAAATTCAGTTTTTCTGTGCCACGTATCTGGAACAAACTGAAAGAAAGCTGCATAGGGGCAGCCTGCCAATTTAAACAGTGTCCAGTTATACTATGAGAATGTTCTCAAAGGATTCAATGTGATTATGAATTAACACACAGCTAAATCTGTGGTGAACTTCTTTTCTTGTGATCGCCGTTTTGTTTGATACCCGACTACAAATGTGTAAAAGATTACTAAGCCATTCGAAATTCGTCATACAAATCCGACGCTGACTCATGCTTTTTGTACATTTCTGTGGCCTTTTTTTTTTCTTCCTTTCCACCCTGCAGCTCTTTGTACTCCTCCCTCTCCTCCCCTTTGCTTTTGTCCATCCTCCTGTCCCTCCAAACCTGGTGGGATTTGCTCCTGTTGGATAGGCCCAGAACCAGATGGTGCTCGAAGGCTTAAAGGTTCGGAGTGGCACTGTTTCTGATTTGTGCTTATCTGGCCGTAAGCCGCCTCTCGTGCTGCAGAAAACATCCGGGCCAGTGGTTCATGTCTGTTTATGCGGAGCGCTGCTGACCTTTGGGATTCCAGCCATCCAGTCTGCTGCACAAGGGGACAAGCTGTCTGCCCCCGGTGCTCCATGATGCAAAGCACATGGCACTTGATAAGACCTTAAAAACTGCTATGTTTGCATGCATGTGTGTGCATGTGCTGTATGAGCTAGGGGGGAAAAAAAAGACACACACATTTTGTTGTTGTGTGCTCATTTACTGGATACACAAATCATTTAGAGATCCCTCACTCTCTCACACAGAGACTAAGACACATTTAGACATATCAAACAACTGCTGAAATGGGAAATTCAATATCATGCTCTGCAACTCTGATGGTTATCTTCCCTTATCTGCTTTGTCATACCGGCAGTGCTCACACTGAAGAGGTGCGTGATAAGGAGGGGGAGGTGGGTTGCTAAAATAACAGGAACGTGACCAGAGATACTAGAAGCAACGTGGGGGTCTTCTCCAGAAAGTCTGTGGCAACACGAATATGAGACAGATCGCAGGTGGAAAGGAGAAAGAGCCCGAGAACCTGAATGTCGTGATGAATTAACAAAAGGAAATATTCAAACTCTTTTTGTGCGTTCATACGTTATTGTGCGCGTTAATTAAGATAATGCAGCTTGTCAGTGAAATCATCTGTAATTGCTAATTACATTTACCAACCAAAATACATTCACATTGCTTTATCGAATCTCAAAATCTTCCTTTCATGGGGGACACAAAGACCACCACGGAGTCAACCATCTCGCTGTCTAGTTGTCCGTGGGAGCCAGTCGGTGGGCTTGTCTCCCCTGTAGTGGACTCTGAATCTACTTTAAATACATCCAGAGTAAGCCAGTAGGTGACACTGTTCTCTGTAAAGATCTTTGACTTTGTAGTTTGACTTTCAGCGTCTTTTTATCTCTACAATATTCCATGGATGGAAAAGGCTGTGACAGAGGAGAATGAGGATAAGGAGGCAGAGTCACAAAAAGAAATGTCCTTATTTTCATCTGCTACTTATTGTTTCTTCATATGATTGATTTCTGAAAAGTGAATCTGTGTCAAGGATAATACCCCCCCCCCCCCCATCTTACTCCAAAAATAATGCCATGAGAAGATGCATTTGGGAGTTTATGAATGTGTCCTGGTTTGCTTTGGTGCTCAGTGTTCCTTTGTTTTTCATACTGATGCATCATATTTTATCAGACGCTGGAGGCAGAAATTGAGTTGACTTCGAATGCCCTCCTGAAGCAGGACATCTTATGGTGATCAACAGGTGGTCTCGTTGTTGAATGGCACTATTTACGTGTGAAATCTTGAGCGGCTTTATCGAGCACTGACTGTCATCCTGTGCTTACTGGTCCTTCACGTAGAAAAGCCATTTCCATTCCCTCTGTTATACGCTAAGTATGAAACTATTACCCCATTGCAGTTATTTCCATTTTATTTTGGCTTTCCATCTAACTCCATCATCTATTTCCGTCTCTTACCATGTACACGTTTTCCTCTCTCCTCCCTTTTCACGCATTCACCCTTTAGCTCCTGCATGCCGCCATCAGGTGCAACATGTCCCCCCCCCCCACTTCTATCAGCAAATGAAGCTCACCCAGGGCCACTGGCAGATCAGTATCATTTCAGTTTAACAAAAAGACAATTAGTCATTAAAAGGACAACCCTTTACCCCCTCTGACACACACACACACACACACACACACACACACACACACACACACACACACACACACACACACACACACACACACACACACACACACACACACACACACACAAGTTCCACAGCAATCATTCTACATCTTTCACAAATCTCTGCTTTAGCCGCCATCACTCTCCCACTCTCAGTCATTCCATCTGCCATCAGCCCGTCCTCTCACTCAGCGTCTCCGTCTGTTCCTTTCTCCGTCTCACTGACCCTTTCAATCATTAGCTTCTTACTCACAGTTGCCTTAACGTGATAAATGCCGCGTCTTGCTGCGAGGGTTATTTTCAGTTGGGCGTACACATCTCGTATTGGGTACATAAACGGATGGTTAAAGTAGGGAATTAAATGCAAGAATTGAAATAAAATTATACCGGGCACAGGCATGCAAGCCCTTATTGATCAAGCAGCTTACAATTCTCAGCTGGAAAAGATTGTTAGCAAAGTGTGCTTAATCAGGGCAAACTCCCTTCACTTCAATCAGCAGGTGGCTGGCAATCAAAATGCGACAACTTGACCCGGGTCCAGAGGCGTCATCGCACTTATTCACCAACAAACAAACACACAGCAATGCCACATACACTTCTCTCTCTCTCTCTCTCTCTCTCTCTCTCTCTCTCTCTCTCTCTCTCTCCCACTCTCTCTCTGTTTCTCTTCATTTTTTGCACGCGTGCATGTTCCTGTTTACGTGCTTGCACTTCCAACTTCAGTGCGGCAGCGCAAAAAAGACTGATCATTTGAAACAACTGTGACCTTGTCAGTCAATATTGCCTGGTTAAAATGGTCTGTTTGCATTATTAAAGGCTGCAATCAGTCAGGTGTGATTCAGCTGCACAACATTAAAGCACCGTCCACTTATCCTGCTGCACTGTTTCAGCGTGGAAGCTGTGTCGGTGTACTTTAATTTACATAAAAACTCTTTTGAATTGGCGTCTACTCCCCTCTGCTTAAGCATTTCTTTGGCCGCCAAAATGAATAAATGTGAAAGCAAAAGTAACTAAATATTAGCTTGGTGTGTAATCCAAATAATGCAACCCGGAAAGTGCAATTTACAACTTCGCTCAATGACGGAAATGTCATTCTCACTCACACTCACTCACTCTTTTGTCTCTGCTACAGAGAATTTGATTATGGAAAACAACATACGATGTGAAAGATACAACAAAACTGTTTGGTTTATGCCTTGCAGGTTGACAAAGGACCCTGAATATTAAAAACTTGCATTGTGCTGTGCTCTCTCATGGTCAGAGGGGGGCGGAGAGCAGGCAAAGAAGTGCATGATGACAAAGGAATAAAAAGAACTGAGGAAGGTTACTGTGTATTTGTATGGAAAATAACAATAAAGTTGATCCCTGGAGCTGAAAACAGGTCAGAATGACTTTTGCCTCTTGCGGGATTCACCGCCAATATGACTTTGTTTTATTATTAGTGTCAAAGCTTAGGGGATGTACCTATTGTTCTGGTGCTCTAGATCTAGTTTCCCTGACCTATATGGCAGACATCATTGTGTTCTCAAATATTATCATTATCATATTATGTCTGGATTGCCATGCATCTGTCATTGGGGCACATGCATCTATAATTCAGACACTTTCTTAATTAATCAAATAAGTTGCTGGTGAAGAAAGCTGCAGTTCCATAAACTGGAAACAGTAAATGAAAGAATATTGTGAATATTGCAACCCTACTATTTAGCAGGCGGTGAGGAATTGTTGAACTTGAAAGTAACACATGTTTTAAACATATTATCCATTTGCACTTAATAAGATAATTTAGTGAAATATCAAGGGATTTTTTTAGACATTTACTGGGATTTAGCTCCTTTTCTTATCTTCTAAATCCATGGATGTAATACAGAATGTGTTTTTGAGGCTCATTTCTCACTACAGTTACCATGAAAAATGACCAAGAAGGTAACACCTAAGACAAAATGCTGTATAGACTATCCTGAATTGTATAGAATAGTCTCAAATGACATTCTGTGTTAAAATTGCCTCATCCATCTGATCTCATTATCTTTCAAGATTATACATTTACACCAGAAATGCTAAAACCGTCCTTAATTATTTTTCCCACTGTAGGCTCAATGGCTTTCAAAGATGACTGTAGGAAGAGGCTGATTCGTATAAATCAGATTACAGACACACTGCAGAAGAGTGCAATGCAGGACGTTTGATTAAACATGAAACTACAAAAGTTAAAGGATGAGGTGCTTTTAACTGAGCTTTAGGTGAGTAGACAACTGCAAAAAAACACTTGTTGCAATAGTGTCTTGTTTATGCAAACGTATGTGCCCCCCCCCCACACACACATGCATATGAAATGTGCATACAAATGTGTGCTCACACACGTAATCGCACTCCTACACAGGAACACACTCCTACATGGAGTCAACTAATTCGGGCTTGTGTTGAGGAGAGGCAGAAAACATGCTGTGCAAAAATAGATAAGCCCAGTTAGAAAGTCAAAACATCAAACAATGAGAGTTAACATTGATTGGCGTCTTTGTTGTCACTGTTATCTTTCATGTTCAACCGTATACACAATGGAAGCCAATACGGCGACAAAACATTTGAGACAACCGGTTATTACACAAGACAAGCATATAATCATACCCGTCAAACAATTAAAATCACAGGCCCCGTGGTTATTTTTTGTGATAAAGTATCAAAAAGAAAATCTCATTATGTTGCGATTGCCTGGCAGCTTTTTCTAATGATGAATTTCCAACAAAATCTTCTCCTCTCTTTTCCTCTGTGACATCTGCTTCACTGGTTTTAACCATCATGACTTAAAGCTTACTGTTCTGTGTGCATTTCCCTGCGAGTTTGCTCGTCATAGACAAATGTATCAATAAGTCGGCTAGCTTCAAACTATTCCGTGTTGGAGCTTGTGCACCAGCTGGCACTGCTGGGGAGGAAAAAGTCTCCTCTCAACCTCCAGCTGGTGCTTCCCACCCTCCCACCCACCCAGGCCCCAACAGCTTGCATCCTTATCAATTCCCTCTTCTTGACACATCACTAAAAAAACCTTTTCTCTCAACTCCTACTGCCTTCTTTAAAAATCCCAGATTCCTTCAGACCATCTTTCCTATTCACAGGGAATATCTAAGGATGAATCAATAGTGTTCCAGCTTGAAATGTGGAATCACTGGAGCGGAGTTGAGTTTTGAGGAGAATAGCTATCAAGCTACAGTACATATGTGGTTATAGCTGGTTGGATAATCTGTAATGCGCCAGCTCACATTTGGAAAGATGTTTAAAACGAACAACTGGTATTACTGCAGGTTTCTGTATGATGCAAATGCCAGTACAAGCCTGGTGTTAGTGGCTTAGAAGAGCTGCAGGAAGAGGTTGGTGGTGTTTTCTTTTTTGTGCTTACCATGTAGTTCCACTTTGATTATGATATAATATTCTTGCAGAAATACCACAGCGTTGATACAGTAGTCTATTTGAGGGAATTCAATTAGTCATAGTCCACCTGCTCCAGTGAGCAGTTTCATGAAATCAAAGAAAACCAGTCATGTTATTATGCCTCCGCAAGTTGCTAAAACTGTAGCAAGTTTTAGTTCAAATTTATGTCTTTCCAAAATATGATTACTTAAACATTTGATTCTAAATGGCTATTTAGGCAGGTTTGGTAGTATTAAACACATTGGAAATGAGTATTTTGTCACACGCAACTGTGACAAGAGAGCATTTTCAAATACATTTACTTAAACAAATTGTAATTTTGACATTTTTGCTCCACTTCTTAATGCCATCCATCTTAAAAGATATAAATTAGACACAAGAGAGGCCCCATGAGTGCTTGTGCCGACAGGACACCAACTCAGCATCTATCGCCTCTCTTATCTTGCTGCTTTTCTCTCTGCTTCCTCACCTTACTTTTCCCCAATGTCCGACACATCCCTCTGACTGACACTTGCAGCCAAAGGAGAGGAGGCACGAGTGGAATTCAAAGAAGTGAAGCACCTCGTCTGCTGACAGCCTGCTGGCCGTCCCTCCGAAGACAGGTCAGGTGTGAAATGAGAACTGCTCAACCAGAGCTCTTTTTGTCTGATCTGCACGTGAGTTTCTGCACTTTATTTGTGAGTGCCTGCATGTATGTAGGACACAGAGGACCCCGTGCACCTCCACATGTCTTTGTGCATGAAGAAGCTGGCGTTGCATTTACAGCCTACACTCACTGTTATGAAAGACTTGTCTCCGGTTTGTTTCTTTTTGTTTTGTTAGATTTAGAACTAGAGTATTGCACACGACACGCTTAAAACTTTGTGCCTGCTTGTCTCATCAATAGATTGGACTGGATGTTAATTGATAACCACTCCCATAACCAGTGAGCAAAAAAGTCAGTGACTGTGGGAACGACATGTAGCCCTTCTGATGTGCAACTGGACATGCTGCAGTATTTATGGATTTGTCACCGTCATAGCAACATGGGTCTTTTTTGAAAAACGGGGAGGGATGCAAACAAAAAAACTATAGAGTTGTACCCATTTGCAACACGAAGAAATAATGACAAACCATCAAAACAGAAACCGTATTTAATTCCTGGAGAGTTTTTCACTCAGCAAACCCTACCTTAAGAGAAAGAAACTGAGCGTGCGTCCGAAAAGAGGTCAACTTGCCTGAAATATGTGTGTGTAGCCGTGAGCATAATGCAAACCTCTGCAAACATTACCTTAAGATTTAAGGGCACAAGCGTGCGTCCCAAACGAGGTCAACCCACCGCTGTGTGAAATGTCTAGTGGTTGCAGCGAGCACGCCGCAGGCCTCAGCAAACACCATCCCGTGATTTAAGGCTGCAAGCACGCGTCCTAAACGAGTGAGTCAAGCGTCTGTTTGGTAGGAGGCAAAGCGAAATGTTCAGCAAACATTAGGATATTGACCTACTTTAAGGTTAAATATCGATAATATTTAAATATATATATATATGAAGCACTAAGCCTGCTACCGACCTCAACTTTTAGGTGTTGCTTTTCTGGGAGGGATGCGAGCGTGGATCCCGAGAGAGTTCATGCTATCTAGATCAAGCAGTGAATCCCCAGCCAACCACATTTTATTTATTTATTTACTCATTATTTAGTTAAATTTGTACCCAATCGCCGCCCCGTGTGAAAACTCCAACATGTTTAATGTTAATTTATACCGATTTAAAAGGTATTGAATAATCGTTCAGTTTCAATGACATGTGCCAGAAAAATTCTCATAGTAATTTCAAGAGGGGTCACCCAGACGTTATGACAACAACAAGATTTATACCTACTTAAACCATCTGAGGATTGTTTTAGGTTCATTCCCTTACCTAAACCATCGCGCAGGTGTTTAACAACTTGTGAATCACATTCTGGACACGCCTGGCTTCAGCAAGTTGCCAAACTATCCTGCTGCCCACAGCACTGTTTGGGTTTTGTAGCTGCAAATTGCTTGAGGGACCAGGGGTCTAAAAGGGAAGGAAGAAGTGCAGCGGAATGTCCACATGAGATCAAGGTGACAGGATGCATTCGGCATGCTCAATTCCATACGCCTAAGATAAAGTGCTGGTATTTTACAGCCTCTCTCTCACTTGGACTGTTGTGCTTCCTGACAACGTTTTACTTGTATCCAGCTGTACAGGAGGAAGCAGAATGTTCATCGCAGAATTTGAAGGGTTTATTAAAATCACAATTACCGTTTAGTCGGAGAACATGAGAGATGGAGAACAATGTCGATTTAGAGATAAAACTTTGGTGAAAATGTTCCTGTGAAATGCTGAGAACAGATTCAAAGCAATGTGAAGCAGCTAACACGGATGAGTTGTAATGTGATCACAGTTTTCACCTTTTCATAGCGGAGCAGCAGAGAAATGCTACACGCATCTTTTGCGCGTCACACGCTGACATGTTTGGGGAGGCATGTGCAGATGCATGTTCATGAGATGTCAATGCCCTGCTGGATGGCGAGGGGAGAGGGATGGGGGGGGGGGGGGGGGGCTACTGCTTCCTTGGCCGTGTTCCAACGAAGATGATTATAATGATGCTGGAAATTTAATTGGTGTTCATAAATAAATGCAACAGAAAGAGGCCGCCCAGTTTCCTCTCTTTCTGATGATAATCCACCTTGAGGCATAATTCCAGGATTTCTTTAGATTGTTAACGGCGCTGCAGCAGGATCAAGATGCTAGATGTGACAATGCCACGACACTGCAGCAGTTTATCGCTCTCTCAGTTATTTATGCCCATTTTGTCCAATTAGTGCAGCAGGTAGGGGCTTAGTAATCGATCTGAGATAGAAAAGAGATTGATGAATTTCCATTCGCATGTCTCCAGGACAAGTTACAATTTTTTTACATCACGGTTGGATTGTCTTGAATCATCCCTGAGCACCTGGCACACAGGACTCGGTCACATCTCATAATTAGCTTCTAGATGGGCTTTTTTATGTTTGCTAATTTGTGCCCTGAGGCCTTGGTATTCAAGCCTTACCAATTTAGCTTGCGTGCTGACGTACAATGTATGTATTTAAATGTAAAAAAGAGGAATTATTGTGATGGCTCGTGAACATTTGTTTCAAGCAGCTAATTGTGTTGATGACCTCTTTGACTGTTGGAAGGTAGGAGATTTGTTTTTTTTTTCCCGGACTACCAATCTTGTTTTTTACCCAAAGGAGTACTCCGGGTCCCATGAGTCTGAGTTAGTGGTCATCAGGAGAAATGATGAACAGGATGAGAGATGATAGTGTCACAAGCTAAAGGTCACCTTTTGTTTCATAAAGCTTTGTGACAGTCGGAAATTAGAAATTAGACCGGGTCTCATCTTTTCTGAATCCATTTTCTTTCCATTAGAGCCAGTCAAAAAGAATCATAAAAGTGACACTTCATACAGTGAAATGCAAATTCCCTAAATTAAGTGGTTTGTTCACAATATGAATCATTCATTACAACGTTTTGTTTGTCCCACTGCATTCGTTCTTCAGCTGTTATTTGTGTTATGGGGCTCTGGGAATTTAAACATCATTTAAACACATGCAGTCTATGTCAAATATGAACTTAAAATGAAACATTAACAGTTGATGATTTTCTTTTTCTGATTCGAATGATTAACCGCAGTTATTCTTTTTTGGTTTTCTTCTGTATGAGGAAGGAAATACTGCGAACATCTGCTGTCAGATGCTTTTAAGATGCGTCATTGTCAATAAGGCAGTTCTGCTATCGCTTACATGAGCAACCAGCAAAGGATGGACGTGACAGATCCCATTAAAGCCAATAGAGTAGTTCCCCCACCTCAACGCTGTGAAAACTCAAATTTTGTCTTTTCATTTTAAAGGCTGCTAGAAATGCAAAGTGCTTCAGAAAAAAAAATCCTATAACTGATAAATGTGGGATTATTACATTTTCTGACAATTCACTTGAGGGATTTACTTGATGTAAGAAATCTTGTTGAAAGCTTTTCTCCCACGACGCCCCAAAGAACCGACACAACATTGCCACACAACACAGTTTTATAATTCAAGCTATACACAAAAAAGGAAATGAGTGGAGCGTGAGACTACTACGCAGATTAAGGACTTTGACACAACACGGCCATTTACGTAACAAACATACTTACGCGTGCGTGAACAATACTAATTAAGATGGGAAAACATATTTGGAAGACTTTGCGTGTAATGCGTGAAAATGTTATTGCCTTCGCTGACTCCAAAACTGAGGCTAAATGCATAAATCAATGATGATGTAAAGCCCTGTGTCATCATTCATCTGTTTTTATTAGTTGAATAGGTCAACAAACTTAATGAGGGTAAAATTAAACGTGTAATAAAGTGTATATAGAAGACTGAGTGAGTCGAGTCATTTTTGTATAGCCCAATACCACAAATTTCCCGCAAGAGGCTTTACAATGTTTATTTTTAAAACAACAAACTGCCTTGTCACTGTATGACGATGAGTAATGTAGCAATGGAAATAATTGAGTTACTGTTATATTAGACACTGCCAAGTATAAACTCTTAGATTGAATGGATTGATTTGTCCGTGACACCGTCTACTCCTGGCATTAATAATCCAATTAAATTGGATAGTGCTCCTTGTTGTCTTGGGTGTGCCCCGAGAAGACAAACCTCAAAGTCAGATATGCGGCCCCCCTCCCCGTGATGGGGGGCATTACAGGTGTCAGCGCGCCACGCTGCAAGATCTGCACGAATCTCAATCAAATCAGGCGATTCCTGCATGCAAACGTTTTTTTGGTGCTTTGTATTGTTTTTATGACTTCCTATTAATGTTAGCAAAAAAAAAATGCTCATAAGGAACACACACATTGTTATTTCCTGTTGTTATGCAGCCCCATTAGCTGTTCAATAGATGGGACTGCACTTTTTGTTTGATGACTAATAACTATTATTGAATTGGAAATGTGTTTTTCATATATATATATATATATATATATATATATATATACTTTGTACAAAAAAGAAAAAACTGAGTTGTGTGGGAGAACTGATCCACAATCTATCTGCATTAACGGGGATTTTATAATATTATGCCATAATACAAAAAACACGCATACAGAATCATACGACTACAACAATTTCTGATTATGAAATATGTTTGAGAAAGGGTTCAGCCTGATTTCATTTTGACATTGAGGGGAACTAACATTGAAATAACAGTGTTGTGCTTTGTGACGCCAAGGAGCTGTAATGAAGCCGTGTGGTTCACCTGCTTGTCACCTTGTCCAACAGTCCTGTTGTGCGTTTCTGCCACTGCTGAAGTCGTGTCTGTTCTGACTGCACAATTTAGTTCCAGCTGTTTGCTCGTGAGCTCGGTCTGTTTTTGACTGTTGCTCACTTGGCTGCTGCATTTCATTTTCACTGACTTACCTTTCTGTCGCCAAGCTTGTGTTTCAACAAGCAACACACAAACTGCTTTAATGTCCTACGTTCTGTTGCCTCTGCAAACGGCTTCCTGTGCCTCACTGACTTTATGACATTAGCATTTCATAGCAGGGTCTGCACAGGCGTTACTAATAACATTGGCATACAGTCATACAGTCATGTGATCGAGCCGCCATGCACAACACTAGCAGCTGGAAACGAAGGCAGCTAAAGAAAATCCAGCAGTCTTTCATCTTACTATATATATATATAAGAGCTATTAATTATGTTATTGTAGGTTATTGTTAAGACATTTCACCATCTGAGAATTTAGCCGAAAGCCATAATAAAGGACTTTCAGAGTAAATTGAGCAAAAAATTTAAATTGAAATAGGTTTAGGCAATAGTTATTATTATTGCTTACAAAACCAACTATCTGCAAAGATAATCTAGCAATTCAGACAGAAAACAATCCTTAACCTGATATGATTGAAAACTTTAAAGCTCTTCCAAGATTAAAACAATTATATGAATGAGAAGAAAAGTCGAGCAATCATTTTGTTCAATGCAAGTACACTTCTACTACAATGAGGACGATCCTGGCCTTCTTGCCAGATGAAGTCTATGTTCTCAAAACCGATTTGTTCACTGCAGCATCTAAATGAGCAGTAACCAATAATCTAAATCCAGCGCGTCGCGCTCGCTGCCCGCCGGAGACAGACGAGCTGCTTCTGAACACCGAGGCGATTGGCTGACTTCTGCTCGGGAGAGGCCCTCAGCGCCGAGCTGTGGCGCCTTCGCAGCATCAGCCGGTTAAGTGACGCGAGGCGTCCGGTAACCAAAGGGGCTGGGGGAGGAGCCGGGAGGGGCCGGCTAACCGAGCGAGCGAATGACTCATCGTCCACGGCCCACGCGCTCATAATCAGAGAGGGTCGCAAAACATGAGGCTACGCGCTCTAAGGGGTCTGCAAAAGCACATTAACGACCACGTCGTTTGTCACATAACCATGCGTGCGTAGACGAGAGGCCACGCTCACCTCGTCACTTCCAGCCAGATTATCAGCGTGCGCCGGGTGTGCATGAAGGAAATGCAAAGAAAAACTGCATCAAGACTTCAGAGTGTAAGCGTTGCTATCAATTCACAAAGTATTTGGGCTCCCGTGAGCTACATTACATATGTGTGCATACTTATTTTTCATCTCAATGCATAAACATGCCAGAAATCATAGTCGTATCATGAAAAAGTCCGGGCAGAAGATGTATTTCCTGGGACAGCTCAGGAAGTTTGACCTTCATCAGGATTGATTATCCTCTTGGTCCAAAATCTGCACACAAGCTGCCATCAGCTGTTCTAGGTTGTAAAGGGACACAGAATGTTTTTGCAAATATAATTGCAATTGCTCAATAGCCCAGGGAAAGCATTGCTCCAAGGCAGTTGTTGGGATGTTACACTGGTTCTGGTTTAGGGAAACATTATGGTTTGGTTTGAATTACTACTTTTCATAAAGGTACGGAGAGGTTCATCAGCATGGTCACAGCAACAAACACTGACTTCTGTGTGGGAAATAGTCCCTCTGTAAAGCTTTAAATTCACCCAAACCCACTTTCATGCCACGATTATTACGTCGGCTGAAGGGCTTTGTATAAAAAACAAGTTGTATTGTTCAGTAGTCATTTATCATTTCTGTTTCTGTGTGTGTTTTTATTTTTTGATTGTGGAAAAAAAGTAAATGCAGCTCAAACCAAATCAAATTTGGATGTGTACAATGTTCTTGTGTTATGCCAGAGTAATTGTAAAATCCATGTTAATGCAAAGAGATGGTGGATCTGTTCTCCCACACAACTGTTCCTATTTTTTATGTTTTTTTGTTCTCCAGGATCCTTTCAAAATGGCTTCAATCAGAGCCACAGAATATCCAAATTATTTAAATAGAGTTCTGGTGTGAGGATTTTGTAATAACAGACATGTTCAATATTTGGCAGCAAAGGCTGTAAAAGATTACGGACAAAGAATAACGCATGTGAATTTGATGTCTATATTTGTCGATGATCCTATTCAAGCCAATTGTTCCACAGAACCTAAACTCCCTGAGAAACCAAAAAGAAAAATCCCAAGCTGGCATAGAATCAAATACACTCACAATCTTTTGCTAAAATGGATTTATAATTGATCCAAAACATAGGGTTGCATTTGGTTAAGATGCTCTTCAACAGAGGAATACACTGTTTATCTCTTTATACGCACACAGACACAGCAAAAGTGGGTTCTGTGTACGTAGAAACAGAATTGGATATAGCGTTAGAGACGGGCTCTGCTTAATCCTGTGAAATCGTTTCTATGACCATGCGTGAGATGGAGAGTATATAAATACTTTTTTACTCCAAGATGAGAGCGCCTGAAAGACTGCAAGTCTGCTGTTTGAATTCCACGTAAAAACATTGACCAGTCTTGCGCTCCGGCTATTTAGTATATTCCAAGCCAAATGATTTATTGCTAATCTTTGCTGTGGCGGAGGGTCGGCTTCGTCCCTCCCGTTTTCATGGGCACATTAACACGTAGCGATGCAACATGTGTGCACAGCGAGGCCACCCTGTGGCATCCACCTGGTGCGTGAGTTTCACAGCGCCTCTTTTCCTCAACACATGCTACTCACAGGAAGTGGAGGTCACGCTCAATGACGCCATTGACTAGTCCAGCGTGCGCAGTGATGATGATTTCACTGACGTCTGTTTTATTTGGGATAAAACTGCGGGAGGGAGATTTTGGAGGGTAACATGCAATTTTCCATCAGTGCTATTTTTGGGTCTTTTATTCTATTTTTGGGCAAGAGCACTTACTGAATTCCATCATCGCTGCGGTATGCTGTCATCTGAGCAGTTTACTAAATCACTGTCTGTTCCAAGGTGTAACCTGAATTTCCACGGTACAAATACAGCGATGGTATAAACCTGAATATTATCAGCATCTATTTTGTAGTAACCCCAACTCATCCCTCCAACAGTGGAGCTGGATAAACGCAGCATGTGCAGTTTCGAAATGTTTTTCCAAATACATTTTCCATACAATTCATTACTGTTGACTGCATTTAATTATGAAGACTGTTGACGAATGAAAATGTCGTTCCCTGATATCTGTTCCTCAAGGGGATGTAGGTACATGCAGCACACAGATTTCCATTTTACAGAAACCCATTTGTAAACCATTTGGCGACATTGAAATACAGGTAAATTGACTGTAAATGTAATAAAAAGTTAAATATTATGTGGTTGCAAAGAAATTGAACGAATAGAATGACATTTTTATTTACAATTGGTTATTCTTTGTCGAGAAAGCCTAAAGAAAATATTGATTGCTCAAAACATTGCAAATAGACACAAAAACTTCAACTTCACACAAAAATATAAAGTTCACAAAAGAAAAAACACAGGAAAATTGTCAAAAGAATTGTAAAACTGTGAGAACGTGTGAAAAGTGTGAACTTGACGACACAGATTTAAATATACATTTGGTAACTTATATGTAGCACTAGAATACATTTTGCAAGAAAGTCAAAACAAGAAATAATCCAGGATAAACAAAAATGTTTGGTTCCACGAACTAACAGCAACCGTTTCACTGTTAACGGATGGCATAAAATTCCAATTGGATTGGCTTGCAAAAAAAGAGGAAAGGATAAAAGATTCTTTAAGCTATCGCCATGAATCAGATGTAGCGTTGCATTTGTAAGAGACAAAATAAGATGTGTTGCACGGTGCAAAATGAAAAATAAACAACTCATGCCTCCACTAAATCACTAAGCCATTTCTTTGTGCCCCAGCTCGGAAATTGCACACCCGTAAGAAAAAAGGCGTATATCGCTGCAGCCACAAGGTCTGTGTGAATCACTTCGGTGTCATAATAAAGGGATTTTGTCTGAGTGAAATCTGTTGTGTTTTGTTCGGATCAGGTTGTTTATTGCAATTTGTGAACTTAGTCCCTGAAATTATTTATCATTAATCACTATTTGTACTACCAGACCATTTAAGTATGAGTCATGCCATGTATCTATGTGTTGTTGATCTATTTGGAAATGGGCAGGCGATGAAAGTCTTTTTCCTCCATGACACTTTATGTTACAAATTACAGTTAATACATTATTTTTGTTCAGCAACTGAGGCAAGCAAGGTAAAATAAAACCACTTTGTAACCACTACTGTTCAAAATTCAAGAAAGCAGCTAAAGAATCTGACCAGAACAACCGTTCCTCTAATTAACCCTACTGGGTTCCTTGACCCTGACAATGTAGCTTTAGACTCCATTTATGGTAGGAAGAGTTATGGCTAATCAACACTCATTCTTTTGACATTTTTAAATATGAGAAATGGAGCGTTTTGTAATTTTATAGAATTTAACCAAAGATCTGGACCAGAAAATGGGAACCTGACTAATGTGTGTCTTTCTGCACATTTCATCCCGAGGATTCATGAGAGGAGACTTAACTCTTTTTCTCAATATTCTCCATACAGTACGTTGTTTCTTTGCTTCATCCGGTGACCTATTTACATCAACTTTGAACAAGAAATGTCAATGGCTGGCAGCACACATACATGCAATCCCTGCCTGCACTATAAATGTTTAACATCAAAGGGCATGTGATTAATATGCATGATCCAAACAGCAAAGAGAGTCACATGCGTCATGGAAACTGTGACCCGGAAGACCGCCTTGTGTTTTCAAATGCAGGTGCATATGTCTGGGGATTTTGTGTGTGTGTGTGTGTGTGTGTGTGTGTGTTCTTTGCCTTCTAGTTCCTCTGGTTATCAGTTGATAAATAGGCATTTGCTTGGATAACTGGTACCCACTAGAGAATATACCAAATGGGCACATCAATCATGTAGAAAATGTTCTGTTGCCTGGCTGTACTGAGCTCTGATCATTGTTAGGAAAAACAAAACAAAACAACAACTATGTTGAAATTCACATTGGCATTAAGGTCATTGAGATGCTTTTCTTTCATCATCTTTTGAATATTGGTCTCCCGGTCTGAAGTGAGAGGAGATGAGAGGCTTTTTCTCTATGAGAGGATGTCACATATCAATCCTTGTTGAGACCAGTGTTTAGAATGAACTCTGAGTTAGTGGCAAAAACTAAACTCAAACCTACTATCTGGCACATAAATATATTTACAGTATGTAACATATCATAATTTTTATAAAATCCAAGAGTCATTGCCAAGGCATTAAATAACTGGAAAATGATGTAAACAGTTTTCAACAATTTCTTCATATACTGTACTTATATCCTATTGAGTTTATGCTACGAGTCGTACATTTTAGTACTTTTTTGATAGCTGTCATTCAAATGCAGAGAAACGGCGAGTACTTTTAGGAAATTATGACTGGACGACATGGACAACGTGTCATTTGGCCTTGAGGTATTACAGCAGGTCTGCTGTAAATTGTTGTCTTTCAATTCACCAAACTGTTAGAAATCTATAGAGCACTTTCACAGGGAGGAAAAAGGTTTGCTCTAATGGCTTGTGACTAATATCATTCACGCTCTCATAATTCATTGTGTTTATTCCAGCCTGTCAAATGGTGCTGCACATGTATTTCGAAATGCACTATTTACTGTGTTGATGTAAGGCAAAGATCCATCTGATCAGATTGATTAATGTCAAATATATAGAGTGGTTGTTCTCTCGCCACAAATTTGTCGAATGCAAAACATATTAATGTTAATTTACATACGAAAATTTGTCATTGTGGAAGTGAAACAGCATTTTCCACTTTTCTCACTGCAACAATTTACATGACGACCCTTGCCATGTATGTACTATGTAAGTCTGTCAACAAGTCATTTCATGTAGCTTTACTCCCAAACATCTACAATAACTTCATAAAAATGTATTTGTGAATGGTTGGCAACACATCAGGACGTCAGTCCTTTCTCAAGCAATCAAACTCTCCCTCTGCCATGAATGAATCCAATCTGCATTCATTCTCCAGCGCGTACATTGATGCATACACCCGTCATGGTGTAAGTACTTCATGTTTACGTCATTTGTGAAGGCGCGCAGCATCTAATGTAGAGAAGCTTCCTGCACCAGAGGGACGACGCTCATTCTTACAACCTGCACATGCTGTTTTCTTGACGTATATATGGCAAAGCATTTGGGCAATGCTGTAAAAAAAAAAGAAACCTGGAGAAAACAGGAATGAATAGAGAGGAAAAAAGCGACAGTGACTGAGTGGAAGAGAAACTGAGAATAAGTGTGACTCACATGAAGAGAAACTGAGAGGCAGCAAGCTAGAGCCTGACAAAAGGAATTGTTAATGTGACTCCTTTTGGCGCTTCACAACACTCTGTTGCTGTGCTGGATGCAGCCCAGAACATGAGCAGAACGCTGTGTGGTTTTCCTCCAGCAGAACTCCTGCCCTCACATCTGCAGAATCAGGGTAAAGGAGCAAAATAAAGAAAAAGAAACTTGCACCAAAAAATGCACAAACAGACCAGTTATCAGACAGATCACATGTATTCAGCTTGTGGACTTCTGCAGTTCAAATCAAAGCCAAATCAGAGCATTGCTTTTTGTAATGAAACAGTAATTGCGCATTGTGACCGTGAGGTGTTGGGGGGAGAATTGATCTCATGCACACTGTGAGCGTGAACGCTGTAGCCTCTCACAAAAGGATCGGTTTCATTTTCAACATTGTTTAATCTGCTCGCCCGGCGCGTGGAGGAGCTTCGGTGATTTCATCGACAAACGAGCCAGCAGCGAGACGCAAACACGAGCGCACAACTGGCTGCTCTAATCAGAATCTTAATTAGTCTGCGAGCAGCGTCCCATTAACATGTATTCCTCCTAATTAACGAGGGCCACACACATACGGAGCGACAGAGGCTGAGCCAGAGAAGCGAAAGATGTTCTTTAACTTTGATAAATATGAGAAAATAAATGAACAAAGCAGAATAAATACGCTAGAGTTGAATCTAACAACCTCGTTTTTTCTTGCTGAAAAAAAAAAAGTAGAGATATTAAGTGGAATATTTCTGGCCTTGTCAAGTGACAAAGACTGGAAGGTCCCAAGATCAAAATGCAAACAGGCAGATCTGACTAAATGAGGCTGGCAGGAAAACACACCCAAACCCTTTAGCTGCCCCAAGTTAAACTAGACTAAACCACAACACACACACACAACACACACACAACACACACACACACCGGTCCCGGCAGAGGCCCCGGGGGCCGTCACACCCGTCATATATTCATAATACATTCAGCTCGGGGATTGGCTGAGAGCGCGACCGGGACCTCCACACCTCCACAGACTAATTTGCCACATTACAGCCGTAATTATTTCTCCATGAAGTTATCAGCTTCCTGTGCTCTCAACTATTGCGCAGCACATGTAATGACTGAAAAGAAAAACAGTTTGTGGCTATTAGCAAAGCTTTTAAGATTCTGTTTCCTTCACAGTAAAGCTGGGAATGTATTTATCATGGACACAGTTCATGATGTAGTGTGAACAAACGCATTGCCCTGAATATTACTTATGTTATTAAGTTAGGACTGAATCCGTGGCTTCTTCTATTGCTTTGAACCCAATTCCTAACAAGGCCGTGCTTTTATTTTTAACAAGTATCTCTCATAGGTGAGTCACCCGCCACAATGAAGCTGGTGTGATGTAACGGCTGAACAAACACGGCTTTCTTTTGTTCGTGTAATCTGCAGCGCCGTATGATTTAGAAAAATGACGCCGTGGGTTGGTCACAGACACGCACACACACACACACACACAAGGGCTGTTGGTGATGACCAAAAATGGTGTTGTGGGTGGAAGATGAAAAGGAGCCTTTTGCATTGGATTGTCTTTGTTGTAATGCCAGGCTTGCCTACAGTTGCGTGTCATGACTCATGTCCCATCCAGAGCTGCGAGAGCTCTATTTCTACGTCGCGGCTCGCTTTCCTCTGCGAAATGAAAAAAAAAAAGGCAATGAAACCTTTGAAAAAGATCTTTGCCGCTACGGGATGCAGATTATTTAGACAAAGGCGAATTTCGCTTGCCTACGTTCGCATTTTCAACAGGCACATGAACTGGAAACCGGACAAAATGTGTCAACAAAAAAAACCTTTCACACCAACTTTGAGCTGTTTTGGTGCAGTTTTTCGTTTCATGGCTTTTCATTCCATCGCTTCTGAAGCAAAATTCAGTGAGATATTTTGACGGCTTTAGTCATGTGGCTCTGCTTCATGTCAGCAGTCTGTAGTGACAGCTGACTTACAGAAACCACATTCTCTCATTAAAACCTTTTCTGTCATGATTTGAAGCACCAACAAGACCACCATCCCAGCGCAGATCACACAGGCCACTTTTGCACTTCATGGGGATTCAGCACTCATTTGTCGTACTGGGAATCTTTGATCTTAGCACGGCCTTAGCGTGAACGCCGTCAACAACTTTTTTCTAGTCGACGCTTTTTCAATATAACGTTTAATTAATAACTGATGAGAGTCACTCATTTGTATCGCTAGAGAGTCGAGCTACCATGAGAGTGTATTTGTAGGCAACAGCATGCATTTGACACACATATATGGGCTATAAAAATGAAGGCTGGTGTGGCGTCATTGAAGCTGGTCATGGGATTTTATATCAGAAGCAAAATAATAGAAAAATATCGAGATCATAAAATGTTTAAAGAGAAGCTCATTAAAGATTCTCACGGCGAAAAAAACCTACTGACCTTCTCGAATTTCCGTCCCTTGATGGCAGTTTATGAATGTAAGAAAATGACCTATAGTGTTATATTCTTAGCGATTTAATGAACCAGGCTGCGAGGTCATTTTCACGTGTTAAAACCTCCATCAAATTCCGACAAGAGTCCTTGTTCGCAGCACGAATCCTCTTTTGTTGAAAGCTAAACTACTTTTTTGACACTTGACAGAACAATTCTGCAAAAGAACACTGACTCTCAGCAGTCTGGATGCTTTAAATATACTGAAATATACAATGAAAAATGTATATACCACACATTGTATGAAAGTCAAATGTATTGATGAGCCCGGTTTAATAGAACTATTAAAGAATGTAATAAAGATCAAACTCCTGGAGGATGACGTTTCCTGATCCAAAAGTAAAAAAAAAAGCTTCTGCACTTTGATAAATGTGCATCAGAGAGTTAAACGGCCTCTTTTTCACTTCTACCCATGAATGATTGACAGCAGAACTGCACGTAAGTATTTGACTGTTCTCATGAAGGATTTGCTGATATCTCCTTATCCCGGGTCTCTCAGCATCACGTTATTCTGCTTTCTTCAGATAATTCCCTCAACGTCTGAATGCATGATATCGATCTATGTGACGTGAGGCCTTACAATTCAAATGAATGAACAGTGGTTTGGATTATTTGCCAACTCACTGCCAGCGAGTGTCGAGGTGACCTCAAAGCTACTGAGCTTTGAAACTGTCACGGTGTGGTTCACTTCCTGTTGTATTTTGTAGTTTTCTTACACTCGTGTCCCCGGGTAACTTTACTTCCTGCCTTGTCCCGTAATCCCCTGTGATCGTCTAATAGTTCACCTGCACCTCCCTTGTGTATTTAAGCAGTGTGTCTCTTGTGTCACTTGTCGCGTCATTGTCTATCGTCGTGGATGTTCTTAGTTTCCTGCCTGCTGGTTTCCCCCTGGTTCCTGTGTGTTTTTGCCCCTTGGCCCTTTGATTTTGCCTTTTTTTTACAATTAAAGTCTTTTGTTTCCGGAGAAGTCTGCGTTTGAGTCCTGCCTCCTCCACGCATCCCCTGACAGAAACAAAGTTATTTGCAACTTTAGCTGTAATGTGATTCAGAACTAGTTGCTCAAATTCATAACAAGCGCCGGCTAAGATTCCAAATACATCCCAATTAGAATCGCGTTGTTTGAAGTCGCTCAACCATGAGCAATCAGTTCGATCACCTGGATTATTATATAACCTTGAATATTTTGATGAAATGCTCAATTGTCTCTTCAAGCAAGTGCAAAAAAAAAAAAGCCACTGGCGGATTTAGAACTGTATACAATATTTATTGACAAGGTACTCATCTCCATAGGTTTTTCATAGTTAAGACAGACACGGACTCGTACGGGGGCTTAGCTTTGAGAAGGGTGCGCCTCCGGGCTGCAGGGGATGTTCTTGTGAGTGGCACATACGAGGAGGGGTGGGGGGGGGGTTCAAGGTGGAGGGTGTCGCGAGAGGGTAGAAGGATTAAATTGCTCCTTGGAGTGAAGTCCAGGGTAGCAGGAGGCTAAGGCTTCTTCTGTGAGTGTGTGCAAACATACACCGTCACCGAGATGTGTGTCGTTTCAGAACGTCACTCTGTCCGAGATCTCCACAAAAGACTCTGTTGTGTGATGAACCTTGCGTTTTCAAAAAAACCTTAACTTTCCAGGAATATAGACACAAAAGCCATTTTCAAACCAGGTAAACCCGTGTCTTTTTTTTCTCAACTCTATACAAGGGATGTTGACAGGAGGTTTTTTTTACGTTTTAAGTTTCCAGAATCACTGGAGTAGAATGTAATCATTCTGTATAGTATAAATGTGAAAATTGCCAAAATTGGATTTACAAGTTTTCGCCCCAAAAACAGTGTTTGCAGTTGTTGTTTTTTACACAGGAGTATAGAAGTATAAAAATATATGAAACAAAAAAAGCGCCGTGAAGTACAAACACATATTTAAAGTGTAGAACTCATGAAGCAGACCTTTCTTGCAAGGTGCTACTGTGCTTTGGAAACACACTTCCCTCTGGTGAACACACATCCACCTCTCACTCTCACACTCACATAAAGCATCCATTAGTATATTTCGGAAATTTTAAGAAATTTGTGTTGGATACATTGAGGCGGATTTGGATTCAGCGCCTGAATGTATTTTTAAATCAATTTGGTGTTTATTTTCTGCCAATGCTAAAATTATGCTGCTCTGTTTGTAGTCTAACTGTGTGCCGTGCGTGACCTCGTGTTAAACAGAGGACAAAGCAAACTATTTAAAGTACTTTAATTCTTGGGTCTGAAATTCAGATTGTGGTTGTATTGTTGTTACAACCAGTGAATTGTGCTGACCTGAGATGGTTGACTTTCAGGTTGATACAAAGGCATTGCCAGCCTCTTTATCACCGGACCATTTTATGTGTGTGTGTGTGAGTGTTTGTAGCTGATCATTGGTACAAATAATTGTAATACTTTTGCTGACAGATTGCAGCAAAAACATGCTGCAAACGAATATCAACTACATTCATGAATACAGAATATATGTTACATTTTGGCAAAACAAATAGAGCAAAAAGAAAACCAGAGGTGATCAAGTGACACTGCAAAATAGACTATTTACATGGTTGAACATCAGCCTTTGCATTCTCTCAACATTACTGTATAAATCATATTCAAAATGTCCTCTTTGTATGTTCCAAAAATTAATACTATGTTATGAGATATATATACATACTACATGTGTTTGATTCTGAATCTGAATTCATTCCAACTCATCCTCATCTATAGAAAAATGCACAACGTCAATAATCTGTATAAGTAGATCTGGATCCCTTTTGTGTGTTCTTGTTTGAATGAATCCTGAAAAATAAACAAGTAAAAGAAAGAAAGATGAGAAGAATTTGATCAACCAAAATTACCAGAACTATCAAAAAAAACTATTTACTTTTTCAATACCTGGATCACCACAATGTGAAAATGGTTCATTTTAATGAGTAACATGTAAACACCGCTGAGGTTATTGTAATTGAGAACGGGACACAATGTTCAATCAAAGCTTACATTTCAGTTATCTGGCAGTGCTTGTGAAAAAAAGGTTATTTTTAAAACAGTTGGAACTCTTATGTAAATGCTTTTTTAGAAAAATGTAAATATTCTTGATAGCATTGTTAATATTTGAAATACCAATCAGACACAGTTAATAAATTGCAATCACAGACTCATGTTTGCTCAATTGTAAATGGAATTAGTGAATTCATTAAATGAAATAATTCAGTGAAAAAGGAGAAAAGTGAGCAAAGAACGGAGAATGAAGGCGTTACTACTGTACAGAGCATGCATTAAATGAAACATGATAACATTAAGTGTTTACACACACGCACTTCCACAACCATAATGATGGCATTCCAGGACAAAATGGACCTTTTAGATTGTGTCTTTGTCAGGTGAACTCAAAACAATCCCGAGAATAAAGAATCCAGTCCTTAGTTTGAAGGATGTTTGGAGTCACCTTCTTTTGCAGAGGCTCTGGCTTCTGATTTGGTGGTATATGAATACTGGAATAACACCATGAAGCCAGAGTTTATTCACATAGATTGTGTGGAAAATCTACAGGGAAATGGATAAGAAACTTATTCTTATGTGTTGCTACTTATATTTCCACATTTTAACCTTGCTGTAACTGAAACATACTGTGTGACTGGAATCGTATTGATAAAGTTCCTCTTTGTGATGCAGTTGCCTTAAGCACCAGGTGTTAGAAGAACAATACAGCCTCTATGGCTTTTAAAATGTATGTGCAAAATATTTTATAAAAATCTACGTTTTGTCCAAAGAACAGCATCATTAGTAAATAATCTGCAATCGTCAATTAAATGTTGGTTTGGGATTTACGGCTATTTCCTATCATGAGAATCGCTGTATTTTTAATCTGAAAATGACGCACAATTGAGAGGACTTTTCATACAAAAGCCATAGATAACTTTTAGGCAACCAACAGATAAGAAATGTTATTGAATAATGGTGTCAAAGGCTGATATTTGAAGTCTGTTTGTGCTTTTCTATCCATTGTAGACTTTATGTAAAGTGCCTTTTGGCAGTTCACACTTTTTTTCTATCAATTTTGTAAATACAGGAAGTGAGTATAGAAGGCTAAAAGGGGAATTTTGTCTGTCAAAGTATCCTTATAATAATAAGAATCCCTATATACCTTTTTTTCCCTTAGTGCAATCAGAGTTAAAACCTGGAATTTTTGGAATGCTCTTTGCTAATATTACATAATGTTTCTGTATTAAAATGGTTTATTAACTGAGAAGATGCTTAGAAATAAATCCTTTAGCGCTCCCATTATAATATATAAGTAGAAAAAGATTGATAAGTTACTCTGATAGTACATCATGTTGTACACATACTAACCTCATGTTAGTATGAAATCAATGTGAGTAACTACACATTTTGTGTGTTTGACATAATTCATCCCCAAAACACTATTAAACACTATTAAGTTGTGTCATAATATTCCACAATAATTTTGTGTCAACTGTCAATTGGTTTCTAACTGATATGATATTTTTGGCAAATAATTTAATTTATGTGTGCTGTGGATCTAACATAATAAAAAAATACAAAAGTATCCAGAAAGATACAAATAAAATGGCAGGATTCACAATGCACACAGTATGTACAAATTGAGACAATTACTCAGGAACAGGCACCTTATATGTTTGTAATCTCTCTTTTATAAGGTTTTTACGTGTTATATGATAGTTCCAGTTCTGAATAAAGTAATTCAGTCCAGTTTTACAAGATCACATAAAAATGAAACAACCCGAATACAAACAACAAATGAGCAACATGTTTTGCTATTTGTTCTCGCACTCACTGTCCTTTGTGTCTTTTAATTGACGTAGTAAAGCCAATAAATGATGTTGAATAAGGAGAAGACCGTCGGGAAGATGATCCTCGACCATTTGTCAATAGAGTTTACATCAGTCAAGTCTGGGATGTTGATCTTTAGCTGGGACGCGCGCCTCCGTAGCCGGCTCTTCTTTTGAGTCATGTGACACTCCAGCGTGTTTCGCCCAAAGTTGTGCCTGGCGAGCCCGGCTTTGCGGTACTGCAGGGTCGAGCTGTCGTAGGTCAGCATGGTGTTGCGCGGGTCGTTGAGGCCCAGCGCCAGCTCGGAGATGCCCATGTCGTTCTTGATGTCCAGGGTGCCCAAAAGGATGTTTTCATGTGGGTCCATCTACCCGAGAAACACATGCAAACGTGTGTCGTGCATCATCATCATGCAACGAGAGGGTTTAACACAGACACGACATATTTCATTTAACTAGGTGGAAAATGCTGGGGAGCACTCAGACAATTATGATCATCAATTGAGCATTTCAGCATCTTTGATCATTGTCACCACCAAAAAGCGGAGAAAAAGAAATGTGCTAAAGGTCAATAATTATCCAACAACATAGATAATATTAATAATATAATAATAAGCCATTGAAGTATTTTTTCTAGTTTTATTCCAAATAACTGTAATACAGTCTGAAATCAAATGGGTGGTCGCAGTGTTACATTGTTTGACTTAAAGTTTAAAGTTTGGTATTACCTTGTTCTTTTGTTCGCCAAGTCCAATCGCTCCATCATCCACAAAGATCGGTTCCCAAATGGAGTCATGACCATCAAGATCCCTTTGTTTCATTCTTGCATACAGAGTATCATCTCGGCCAACTACGTTCCCTACCAGCCACTGCAAGCAAACATAGTCACCATGGTTACTAAAATATGTGTGAAGATGAGGAATAGAAGGAGGTAAAGAACATAAAAATGTTATCACAAGTCCAGTTTGAGTGCTTCTCTTCTTCTTCACGTGACACTTTCAAATGTCAATTCCAATTTTCTCCTTCTGCTCAGTAAAGACAGTGTTTGTTATCAAACTAATTTAAGTACTTCCAGTAAGTAATTGGTTCACTTCACCTGGGAGCACCAACCGAGCGGAGTGAACACATCTCGCTCTACCAAGACAAGGAGCCAAGTGGCTTTGAGACCTTCTTTTCGTCCGTTGCAGCTGGCAACATCTCTTATTTAGAATTCAAACCGGGCTAGCACGCTTATTAAGCCGCCTTCCTTGGCGCACTAAAGGCAGGAAACAGTAGGTCAACCCTTTTGATTTGAAGTGTTGACATTTTCTTTTTTCTTGTAATTTTTCTAAGTTCCTTAGACAGCTGGATAAATAATTTGTTTCAAATTTCACTGCAAAGTAAAAGAAAAATTGTGATTTTTGGGGAATCTAAAGCAAAGAAAACAGGAGCTCATCCTCTTTGGCTCTACTGAAAATAGAACATACATTTTTTAAACTAAAAAGCGTTGTTACCTTGTTGGGATCCATCCTCATCTTTTCATTGTTAGCTGTGGTTAGTTTCTCGGCCGCCCTTTTCTGACGCTGTGGGCCGCGTCCAAAGAATATGTAGTTGACCAACGCGTACTCCAGCAGCGCCAGGAAGACGAAGACGAAGCAGCCCATGAGGTACATATCGATGGCCTTGACGTAGGGGATTTTGGGGAGGGTTTCTCTCAGGTGGGTGTTAATGGTCGTCATGGTCAGCACCGTGGTAATACCTGGGGGGAAATTCCTTTACATTATAATAGAACGACTAGGAGGCAATAACGTTGCATTTTTATTTAATTAATTTCCATTTTAACGTTATAATTTATGCACCACCATCATTTATAAACGCGTTCTGTTCCGAATGAATGCGTGACAGTTTCATGTGTTTTAATGCTCGCGACTGCCAGACGTCTATCTGATCTACTTGATCACATGTCTGTGCTTGATTAAGCCTGCCAGGATCAATGAACGCGAGGGATTTACCCCCATGACATCAAACCACGAGACGAGAAAAGAGACGCGCACCTGAAGCGGCGCGTAGCTATTTGAAATTCAAACGTCAACTTTGGTCCCATTCATTAGCAGAGAACTCCTACTGAGGAAATAAATGTGTAGACAGTTTTCCCATCGTTGGCCAGCAAGCTGTGGATGATGGTTACTGTCGGATTTACTATGCACATCGTTGAGTTGAGCTTCTGTTTATTACGACTCACGCACTCACTCTTGCTGGAAGTGATTGCATTACATATTGTTGTTTTAGGAAAGGAGCGGCCGTTGGACGTGGTGTATTTACAATTGGTGTCGGTAGTGTTTTAGATATGTGGGAGTTGTGAAAGCTAAATAATTGTGTTCATAGCTCCTGAAGCCCTCACAAATTGTCCCAGGCGCGCCTGTCTATTCTACCGTGAAAGCACACACAAGAGTGGTTTTTAAAAGGCTATTTCTATTGGGACTCTCAGTAAACAATTACTAAAATATTTTACAGCTGTCTCAAAGTTGTGAGGCATCCAGCGTTCGATAGGATTCGGGGCAATTTCGCCAAGCTGTTGCTCCAAGGGCTTAACAATAACAGCAGAGGACTGCGGCAGCACAGTGGCCATGTGATTCAGCCATCACTGGTCCATTTTATTCCCAGAAACCAGGTCAGAATTAAGTGGTTTCTGAATCTGGTGTGGACTACGGAGTGATCCAACATTCCCCAACTCTGCTGACCTGCCTCCATTATGGAGTATTAGCTTTTTTTCTTTTTTTTTCATGAAATCCCATGCATGCCTTACCCCCGGATCACTAAATGCAGCTCAGTCGTCAATCAGCCAAATTGCCTTGTCGACTGCAGCGAGGGACGGGCTTGAAGGATGGAGGGAGTTAGGTGAAAAGAAGACAGGGAGCTTCCAATAGTTACTGAGGACGCTGGAAGTTCAATGCGAACCCCATAGGCCACACAGAGTGTGCATGTTTTAGAAGGTCAAAGGGATATTGTGACAACCAGAAAAAGCTCAGAGGCCCTTGAAACAAATGAAAAAACGATTGCCCCCCCCCCCCATAACCAGCAACATGCGTTGTACTTGTACTTGGGTGGATGATTGACCCAATTAACATCCATAGTGATTATTCAAGAGATGCACATGAAAATGACTTCCCTGCTAATCTTGTTGTATTTTGCAAAAAGCTAAAAATATGCTTTTTCCCTCGACCACAAACAAACTAAAGAAACCACAGCGTGCTTGTGGATTAGTGCCGTGCTATATTTAACGTATAATGACTATGTCAAAAATGAATGAAGGCAAAAAAGCACAGTAACTAATAAATGATTGAATTGAAGGAAATAGGCCAAATCCTTTGTCAGTATATTTAAAGTTTAGGTCTGCTACCGATGTTCTTGCATGACTTGATGAAAAATGTTCCAGATATGTTTTGCTCAAATCGTCCCTGTCAGGTTACTTGTCTCCATTTGCCCTGTCGGTGAAGTATGTACATTTGACGAGTTAAAATTGGCAAAATTGGCAAAATTGAGAGGGGAAAAAATAATATCTATATTGAGCATCCTCTGGCCAATGTTTTTAAAGAGTCAATGTCCTGTCATTCTGTCTGCATTTATCTTCCACGCCTCACCCAGAGCCACCCTGGCAGCAGAGGCGTCGTAGTTGATCCAGAAGGAGACCCAGGAGAGGATCGTGATGAGTATGGAAGGCATGTATGTCTGCAGGATGAAGTACCCGATGTTTCGCTTCAGTTTAAAA
This sequence comes from Gasterosteus aculeatus, assembly GCF_964276395.1. Taxonomy (NCBI): domain Eukaryota; kingdom Metazoa; phylum Chordata; class Actinopteri; order Perciformes; family Gasterosteidae; genus Gasterosteus; species Gasterosteus aculeatus. The sequence continues at coordinate 27,556,717 of NC_135694.1, read as the reverse complement.
CTAAGGGACAGACGAGGGTAAGAACCTGCAGAGAAGAGACGGGAGACAAAAGACACAGGAATTTATTCAAATGTGCCCTATGGTAAAGGTACAGTGTGGTTAAACGTAGCTACTAAATCGTTTAGTTGGTGGGACATGAAGTAAGGATGCCAGTTTTCTATTTCTTCAAATGGTTACAAATGGTGAACAAAAAAGGTAACCGACATTCAAAAGTGACACTTGTCCAAATAACCAAATGGTAAGACACTCAAATCCAGACGAGGGAGCACTATCTCTTGTTTCATGATAACCAAAGATAACTGATTCCTTATTAACTACGATAGGAGGGTTTCCTAAAATGTACTTTGTTCAAGCGTTTCAACAAATGTGTTTTTCAGTTTTGCTTATCTTGCTCTATTTGATAAAAGCTCACTGTTGTATTTTGGGCTTGGGAGAAATTGTATCACCACACATATTTTTCTCCTTGGCTGTATTTTGGTTTGAGTTGCAGCTGAATGGAGGAGGCAACAAAAGAAGAACACGTTTCAATGCTCAGTTTATTCAAGCGTCATGCAGATCCAGAGGACGGGTGAAGGAGAAACACGAATGAAAGCCCCAACAACCCACCAGCCCCTTAGAGCTGCTTTTTCATTTAGCTAATGTTAGCATGAGCCACTGAGAGAATCCTTGAATTATTTATTCATGAAGCGAGGAAACCGGTCGGGTAAAAATGACAGTAAGTATTCATAATTCATAATGCTAAGATGACATTGCCTGTCCGTAGACTGAAACATGTCACTTGTATTTGGTAAACGCCCCGGCACTTGTGCTGATGTGCGCATCTCTGAGAGCCCCCTCTCTCCCCCCCCAGGTCACTCAGTCCACATCGCAATAGACAGCAAATGAAAAGGGAATCCCCCCGCTAACCATGTCTCTGAATAGGACAACGCAAGCAGACACATGCAGGGACACATTAGGTAGATAGCAAACACATACACTCATGCATACGCAAACGTTGTGCACATATCAGAAGGCATTACGTTACTAATAGGGTGGTGTGAATTGTCTGACCCCTGCTGTCAAAACTAGCCTTCTCGTTACCGGCGTCGCTCGGCTCTTGTTGCATTAGTGTTCAGCTCTTTTTCTCTTCAGTATCCATGAGGTGAATTCAGCTGAAACGAAGTGCTGCTTTCTGATTGCTTGCTTGCGCGACAAATGTGTAAACATGAAAGTGAATGAATATTTCATTGAATCAGACCGTATTCTTTTTTTTTATAGTCAAATAGTCATAAGTATTTTTTAAGTCAAGTTCCAGGAGGTTACTTCATTTGAAAGTGTGCATGTCTGTTCATATGTGTACATATAATGCAGAGTTTCTGGAAGTGAGTGCGTGCTAGTTCTCACTCAATGCAAATTGTGAAATGAGTCGACTCTCATAATGACCCTTCTTGCAGTATTATCACGATAAGGAAGTTTGATTAACCTCACAGAAAGAAAACAACAAAATGACTTATTTAATGGAAATCAAAGCAAAGAAGTAAGAGTGTGTGCATGTGTGCAAAACAATAACATGATATATGCTTCAGGGTGATTTTTGCTTCAGGGATAATACTGCTGGAAAGCATTATGTTGCACTCCATACCATCAACAAATCATTCACGCCTTTCAACCTGCTTGTTACCTGTGGAGAAGACGACATTCTTGGAGATGAGATTGTGATCCACGATGGAAAACTGAGGCAGTTCGATCTTGTCTACCCCTGTCACAGCATTGTTTCCCCCCCGCCAGTAGAACTCGATGTCGTCTGTAGTGTAGCCATCTGAGACACAGGAACAGGGCACAGCAATTATTGAGGACTGTTGGAGATCTGTGCAGCGTACATCCGTTCATAGTCATGTCCCATCTGCATCCGGTACAATCGTCGACTAGTCACATTACATGGTTTCATTATGTAAGTAATGCAATTATTGTTATCAGCATCATTATCTATGATAATGTGAGCTAATTTAGAGGGAGACAGATTCCAGGGTGCATGTATTTGTCCTATTCGTAACAGTAAAATAATACATAAAATAAACTCCACGCACTAATTAACATCCCTAGTGGCCACTTCTAGACTTCGCCATCCCCGGGCCGTCCCAGTTAGATTCAAAGAACCACCGCTTTTAAGTGCCTCTTAACAGCAACGTCTGAAGTCACATGCTTATCCCTATTCTTCACAATACCGCAATCCTGGATTGTGTTAGGGATTTAAGCCAGAAGTGCACCCCTAGTCATAGAATTTGTAGTACGTGTAATAATGTTTAGTGTTAGAATTATATTTTGTGTGTTATTAGATATTAGTTATTACATTAACATGTTAGATTAAGTGAATGCAATTTCAATCAAACACAATTCATAGTCATTTAAATCATATAAACACTGTACACATTAACATTCTGTCACAATGTGATGTTAAAACCTGGGGACGGATGCCAATTGCCGTTCTTTATGGATTTCTCCCAATTTTATCCCCAAAGAGGGTTTTTTGGGAGTTTTTTCTCCTGTCAGGTAATAAATGAACAACTTAATGTAAGGCAGCCGACTGAGGCAAATGTCTTGAGAATTGAACCACATGAACTGTTTTAGATCTTATGATGAAATGTGATGAACGGTGATCATTAATGATGGGTTGTTGTAATGAAAGTGTACTAGTTATAAGATGAAGACTTAAACGATGTATGCTTTGTTGGGTTCACTCATTGAGGCATAAAGCCAACTGTATCTACATTGAGTGCATTGGAATGTGAGGGACAGCTAGGACAGAGAGGTTTCAGGTTACAGCTGCAGCTTCACACCTCGACGTGAAGGGGATAATGGAGGAGGTGACCCTTTGGAGAAGAAGCCAATGACATTCAATTGCACCAAAGAAGACACACCTCAAGAGGTTTCAAAGGACCATGGCGGGGGAAAGACTGTTAGAATTTCTCCTGCAGCCGCGTTGATAAGTCCCTTCAGACTTGCTCAGAGGATTCTCTATTTCGCGAAATATTCCACTGTTCGCTTAGTATTTCACTTTGTAATTGTAATCCCTATTACGTTGTTCAGTTATTAAATAACTTTTGATTTTTGAATTTAAACGAATTGACTCATTCGTGTCCTCGTTTCCGGCCGGGACGAGAACAAAGGATTGAGTCCTCCCTCGAGAGCTTCCGAAACCTTAACAATTGTTACGGCATACAACATAGCTGAGGAAAATCCTTACATGTATATGACTCAACTTTACAATGTTTTGTCCAATGGGCAACTAAATTATTAAATACCCATAGCAAGAATGATGAATAAACAGGCCTAGAAACCATTTTCATTTCTGAAACCCGGAGAAATCGATAGAGAGGCAAGTAGCAAGTCCATTAATATTAATCCGATACCACGGCTTCTCGCTCTTTTGCTCTCATTTTGGCCCAATCAGTGGGGACGTGGACAGCAGGGCGACTCGTGGGCCGCAGCAAAGAATGATTGAGTAACATGTAGTTAGAGTTGAAGACAAGTGCCGATGTAAAAAGTAGAAAATGTTTATTAGACCATGAAACTTGACTCTTGCATAATCCACTGCCTACTGTCTGCTTTAGTGCAGCTGACATGTCTGCTGACTCGGGGGCATAAGAGGCTGGGAAGGAGATGAGGAGACAAGGTTAAACAGGAGACAGCCGGGATTAGTGCACTTTAGGAGGCCGGCCTCCAATTAATGACCAGCAAAATGTTGGGCTCAATTAATGTTGAGCGCTACAAAGAGTGCAACATACCGGTGTGTATATATATATATATATATATATATATATATATATATATATATGTGAACATGCTTACATGTGCATGAATGACTCAATGAATTTGTTTTGAGGCCTTACTACAATCAAAACGGGAGACATTGTGGAAAAACTAAAAATGTAAAATAGCAGAATCCTGAAGAAACCCACTTGTGTAGCAGACTTATTGTAAAAATCAAAAAAGTGGCATAATTGCTTTTCTCCGGTTTTCAGGGCCACGAAGGTGTTGCTTCACAACACCAAGCTCCCAGTGATCGAGCTACGCAGTTAGACGACTATATTTGTATATACAGCAGCGGCAGATTGCCTCAGACGTCTGACAGCACATCACGGCGCGTGTGTTGAAGCGTGCACTTGCTCAACCGAGAGGCAGAAGGGCCGTGACTTGCAATACACGTTCCTGCATTGAAACAAACAACTGAATATTATGGTCTTGTTACTTAGAAGTGCTTTCGCCATTCAGTCACTCCCCTGTTTAGCTTTGCATTATAGATAACAGCAGGAGGTGGACTATAAAACACATCTGGATGCTTATTTCACTAAATCAACATGCAACACAACAACCATTTCAATCACAGTTGTTACATCCGCATTTGTTTGCTTCAACAGGGATTTGCATGCACGCTTGTAAATTCGGCCTGAGCCATTAGTGTTATAGTGTTATATCATATCACTTCATTAAATGCAGGGAAGTTCTTTTTACGCTGTTGTGCGGCCATTACTCTGTCAAACGCTAACGATAGGGAGATCGAGCAGCTATAAGGTGAATTTGATGTTGGATTTATGTGAGAATGTACAAAGTGTGCATGTTTGGCTGTGATTAAAGACCCCGGATGATGAAGGAAAACACATTTGAAAGAACACTTAAGAGGCAACTGCGAAACGAAACAGCCCGGCTGTTTCGTTGAGTGGTGCACATAACACCGACCACACCTCCTCTTATCTTCCTCCTCTGGTCTCTCCTCTTCGCCAGCACTCTTCCTCTCCTGCTTGTTCTTGTTTTTAATCAGCATTCTCCCATCCCTTTTTTTCCAGTTGATTACACTCCTCTCTCTCTCTCTCCCTCTCTCTCTCTCTCTCTCTCTCTCCTTTCTGTCATAACTACGTGTCTGTCCGTCTCTCACTCTACCTTCCCTCTTCCTCTTCTTCACCCTGTTCTGTTTAATTAATACTCGTGTGACCTATTTAGTTGCTCTGAATCATTAATGCAGAGTCGTCCGTGGCTGCATTTTACACTCTTGGTCCTCCTTGACGAGAGGGGGAAGTGGATGCTCACCCTGTTCAGATGCACTGTACGTCTAAAACATTGATGTACAGTATCGTCATTAGCACACATAAGAGGTAATTAATGAATTGAAGCAGCCCGGGGGGGCGTGTGGGGGGTGAATGTGTTCCATCTTCTCAGTTAAAAGCGAGGTAGCTGCGTTTTGAAACAACGAACGGAACATCGAGCGCTTCTCTACTAAGTGCAGAGTAAGCAAATTGTATTAGCCGCCGTGGGATGAAGGCCGGTCGGGTCGGGGGCAGACAGAAATAACTTAATTTTGGATGCATTTCTTAAGTGATGAAATGGAGACTGAGCTCCCTCCTCTACTCGAGATTTAAAATTTAAATTTGAGGCAATTGGTTCAGTCCCAGAGGATTAGTCCTAAATGATGAGAGCTCATTTTATTGATGACCCCTTGAGTTCTCCTCTTGCGTCAGCACCTGGGCCAAGCACACATGTCAATAAGTACCGAGATGGAGCTTTACCACAATCCTTCTACCTGGAAGATGAATCGTTTCTGCTTGGCTCAGAAATGCGCTCGTGCAGAAACGTCACCTCTCCCAATGATCTCCAGATTTAGCAGGCGGATTATAATGCACAGTCCCAGGACAGGGCGAAACCTTCATGACCCCGTGACCTTTCCTCAGACACATCGGGAAGCAATTTAATCAAAGCACTGGCGAAGGAATTTGTCAATGTACTGTTTGGTCCAACGTGTGAGGTATCATGGGGTCTATGGGGCAGCCACGGCAACACACCCCCGTGAATATAGACCTCCAGGAAGAAAGAGGTTGAGGCAATGATGTGAACTGGCCCACATTCTTTTGGATGTCCGGCCACCCAATCCACTTAACTCCATTGTGTCCACGGAATTGAGGCTGACTATGCAGTTCTGCATCACCTCGCTTTCATACCAAATTGTTACGTCACAGTATTCGCCACGGATAGATTAGCGTGATTCCTGGTGAATAGAACTGACTGAAGTGTGTGAGGGTCGACAGTACATCAAATACATATTAAACAATGCAATAGGAAAAGGGGGGAGTGAAGCTAATCCTCTAGTACAAAACCAAAGAAAAACACTGTGACCATATGTTTTACAGTAGCACAACGGCTTCTTTCATGGATTTAAAAGTCTAGTGAGTGTTGGCAGGCTAGAAATGAATGAAATTGTTCCCGATAGCATCAGAAGAGATAGCAATACAATACTAAGGCTATTTAACTGGGACTCTGGCTTATCTCCCTGATTAAATCTGACTGCAGGCCTTTTTTTATAAGGCCTTTGAAATAATGTCTCCATTGATTTATTTTAATGGGCAAAGATGCATTTTGGAAGGTGATAAAACACTGACTTTGATATTGCTCTGGCCTAAAACATGATTAAGGATGAGAAAGGTTTTTGCTTTGCTTCCAACATCACATCTCTGTAATAAGACTAATTTTCTTCACTTCTTTGAGAATGACTTTTTAACATCTCAGTGTTTACATGCTGGAGAACAGCTCCATTTTTTGAAACCACGTATGGTTTGGTATACGTTGCTTTTTGGGGAATGTTTCTCAATTTAATGCATTATTAGACAAAGTTTTTATTTTGTTGCACATCCCACAGAAATAGAGCAGAACACATGAAGACACACATGCTGGCTTAAAACCAAAGAGACATCGCCTCTCATGCACACGGGTCAAGTAAAAAAAACAAAAATTACAGAACAACTGCCTGCTGTTCCTATGAGCGAAAAAGGCCACTCTACGCTTTAATATGTCTCAGATGAATCTTTGATTTCAGTTCAAAGCCACTTTAATGTTATTCCTTGGGTCTAATTAAAAAAGGTCTCGGAAACTTTTGCAGTACACAGCGAGCTGCAGCAGGCTGCGCTTCTGGAAAGGGACAGAACATCTGAAGGATGAGATGAATAAATAAGCCTTGCAAGACCAAGAGTACAACACTATTCACACCCCACAGGATCCTTTCAGTTTCTAAAAGTGCTGTTTGATTGGCAAGGATAGCCGAGAGAGATAAACAGTGGAGGTGGCTGTGTTCGTATGATGTGGTTCGCTGGTGCAGAAAATATAACTGTTACTTGGTAGAAATGCTGTAATGAAATGATAGTTTCATTGTCAGTGCAGAGCAACCGTGTGAAATAACGGCTGTAATGGCCCGATCACCCTCCTCTGTATGAAAACAGAACCGGGGAATATCTTTGTCTGTTTGTGCTCGCATGTGCGACGTCGCTATTGCATTGGCCACGAAATGCTTCTTTGTACGATTCAGTGTTAAACAACTTAGTGACCCTGCTTTTAGCATGATTAATTAAACAGGTGCACAGCTGGTGTACTTGTAAAGTCAATGTTATATATTTAACTACAATGAGTTTCCTGTGAAGTGCTGGCGTTCAGAAGCGTTCATACTGTACATTGTGCATTCATTTAACAGTGACCCAGAACATCCAGTTTAACCCTTTTAAATAATGCCTGAAATGGTATCTCCAAGCCTGCGTGGCCTGGTATGCTGGTTGAAGGCCTGGATTACACGTGCATTATGGAGATGCTGGGGAAATAGCAACAAAACAAATGCAGGTTGACAGGCTTTGCCTTGCCAGGGTTTAAAGCCAATTCTTTTATAATATTGTTGAATGTGCGGTAGAGGCAATGGAGTGTTAAACAAAATCACAAAATTTTCCATTTTGAGTATTCACCATTTGACTCACTCTTTCTCTCTCTCTCTTCTTCCTGTTTTTCAATTACTGCATCTATGTTTATGAATATATTACATGAATGTTGGTCATTTTTATTATCTTATTTATTCTTGCAAAACTCGCAAACCAAAATACGGTTGAGCAATTTATGAAACCACCAAACCAGCAGTCACACGCAGGATGGGAAAACCCTTCGACTGTCCAGAACAAATGATTTACCTCTCGCCATCTTTAACATTTAACCACTTTAAGAATGTATTTGTTTTGTTTATTTTCCATTGTGTGTGAAGCTCCAATTAGTGTCAAACATGCTTTTGATGACAAACTAATGATGCGTCTTCATGCATGAAGTCCTGATGTGAATCCTGATGTGAACAAAATTGGTACTTACAAGAGGAATTTGCAAAGCCTTCTATATATATATTGATGGTGATCTTTATCAGGGGAACTCTTAAAGAGCCTGTGAACCAATATATTTAATGTTGCTGATGTGATATGAAGTGTGGTCTCAGACGTGGACTATTTCTGAACACCCACTCTATTTGACTATGCAGGTTTGGAACAAAAATTCTGTTATTAGATCTTTTCTGCGGGAGGTAATGATGAGGTTAATGATATTAGTTGAATATAATTTCTTGTCGAATTCAAACCGCTAAGGCTCCATCCTCACACAAAGTACCTGCGCTGATGTAGCAATCACCTCCTGAAACAGCTTTTTATTGCGTAATTAAAAAGGCAATCAAACCAGGTTCGGCATGAAATTGATTGAAAGTCCCCAAACAGTGTTTTTTATACTTGAAGCCTGTCACCAAATTAAAAGAGAAGGATGTGTGCTTGGGGATGGATGACAAGCTGTGTTGTGGGGCACACTCATCAGTAAACAGCCCATGTCCCTCTCCGTCTCCCTCTCACTCGCCTTCCATAAGTCCCTGAACAAGTAGTTTAAGTGGACACTGCACATAAAGAGACATGATTTGCAGTTGCAGGCACTTTGCTGTCCTACCAAAGGAATTACAGGTTCCAACTTAAGTTGTATTATGCATTTATGATTGTTGTGGCTCCCGACAAGAAAGAAACTATGGTTGTGTTGGCCTGAAGGTCACCTTTTTACCAGCAGCATAAGCACACTACTTCTTTTTTAACCATTATTAGTTGATGAAAAGGTTTCTTCTTGCCTAAAGGTTTATATATTTTAAACGATTATCTACCTGGCTTTTTTTGCTGTGAATTTTTTGTTTTTCCATGTTGACGGGCTTAATGTTGAGGAATCAGGAACTTCATTAGTGGTATGAGGAGGAATCCCTAATTGTGGGCTACAGTGTTGAAGCCTAAAAGGTCTCTAGGGGAGGTTCAGTGAGGGAGCTACGATACCAACCACACGTTTACCACTGAAGGACAGAGGGAGGCCGCGCAGCTGACCCCAGGCTCACCTTGTCAAATCTGTAGACAAAAAGATCTAATTGGTTTGTCCCCTCCTGGTTTCCCTTCAACCATTTGGCCTTAACAAGAATCTTTCTCACCTATATTCCACTTCTCTTTCACACTGATCTTCCAGAGCCGGATTTCAATTATCTCTTTTCATGAAACCCTGTCTTCGGTTTGTTTGGACTACTTTTTTACATTCTAACTGTGTGCACCTGAGAGTTTGCCGCGACATGTAGGGCTGTGGGTGCAGTTGATTTATGTACCCTCGCACACCGCTCCATTAGCCAAATGCAATCCTGTGCCAACATTCGCACAGAACGTTGTCAGTCTGTTAGGGAAAGGAAAATATTTAAAACAACCGTGACTATTAGAGTTTAACCGTGTTGTCTGATCCCGGGTAAAAAAAAAAGTAATGCTTAAATAACTTCTTTTGCTCCTTATGCTCTATTTCCTTTTGTACAACAGCACCAGCTGTGAGCCTTCTAGCTCACATTGCACAGTTGAGTACAGCACTCTTAACTCTTTCTAGATGGAAACTAGATTCAGAGGCATTTGCAATCATCCAGTTTAGTTGACAAAGCTTCATCATGTTTACATGTGCAAGTAAATATCATTTTGCACAAGATGGGAGAAGATTTCGGAAAGGAAACCTTTTTGGCCTCACCATTCACCATTGGAAGTATAGTTCTATCCATCCTGAGTGAGACAGAAACTAAGGAGGCAGTTTTTCTTCCCTCTTTTTTGCATTGATGCAGCCGTTTGCTTATTAAGTTATGATTAAAGACGACCCGCTATTTTAAATAAAACATTATTAAATGTAACTGTGGAGATCCTGTACTGCATAATGTTCTCAAATAGATGAAAAACTAGGCGAGGGAAAAGCAAACTCGAACCTTGTAACCGAGCAGGCTGTGGTGAAATAGCAGAGCACCATTGTTATCATTATTGTTATTGAAGTGCACCAGAGGAACCACCGCGCCCCTCATGAAGCGCTGCTCATCAGTTTTTGTCATTTGAACTTGGCTGCAGCTTTGAGAAGCTTTAGCAATAGCTGCACTTCATCCCTTCAGCACCACGGACAGCACACGTTACACAGAAGATGCTGCTGCTCCGGTGAGGAAAGACGCACTTATTGATCTCTGTCCATTAGTGCATTTGATGAAAGCTATCTGGTGCACAAGATGGCTGCTCAACTTTAAGTTGCCTTCCTCTTTAAGTCACATCGCTCTAGCGATGTGACTTTCTCCTTGGGACATAATTGTGTGCGATGAAAACAGCTTTACTTTATTAGCTGAAATGATGCAGTATTTATTTAGTGAAAGAGAAAACTTAGCTGAGGGTGGTTTTAGGGAGGAAATAATGCATCTGCCTCCATCAAGGGAGACAGTCGATTGAACAATTATGCAAAGCATTGTGTCTGTGCATTACAGAAGAGGATAAATAGTTTGGACCCAGTCACATGTAGCTTTTATGCCAGTATATGGGTACAAAACTTAAGAAAGTCCAGAGGTGCATGGCTTGGAAAAGAAACAAAAAGATAAATGACGTGAAGAAAATAATGAATTAATCAAGGGAGGAATTACTCACAACTCTCTATCTCGAGTGTGCAGTTCTGTTCGTCCAGTGGATACCTTCTCAGGTCCATCATACAAGCAGCGGTGGTAGTGATTCTGAAAACACATAACACAACATATTACTTTGGGTAGGTTTCGTTGGACAGCAGACTGGCTGTTGGTCAGTAGGAGATTTAGAGGTCAGATTCCAGTCCGGTATCATGAATCAAGGCTTGAAAATCTGCATGGAAAACAGTGCAGTTCATCGTATAAAAAAATACCTTTTACATTAAATAAACCATGTGCAAAAAAGGACATAAATCTTTCAAAACCTCTAAACATAAACACAGGAACCTTTGAGGGGTTGTGATGCAGCAGTGGTCACAACTCAATTGGGGATTATGGGGCCAAAAAGTAATCCTTCCGTCCCGGTTTAAGCATTGTTTGGATTATCCTGTGGAGCCTCTGTCAGGCGCCAGCGACAGTGTGAGTCACAGAGTGTGTTCAATGACTAGTGCGCGTGGGATAAATTGGGTTTTATGAACTAAATACTGATACCACTATATAACAACAAGAATAATACAAACCAAGATTGTTCCAAGTTACCAGTCCAACTATGTGGGAATTGCATTATTTGTGTAGGCCTTGTGTGAGTGTAAAGAAAGTTGTCCGTCCTCTGTTCATTTGACTGACAGTGGTTGATTTTATTCAGTGTGGAAATCTCCATAAATAAACAAAGATCAAATGAATTGTGGAAGGTTATTTTGTGGTTGTCTGCCCAGAGGAAGAGTAAATGTTCATTTCGATATAAAATAAATCTTAAACTCGGCTGTGTGAACTCTATTTCAAAACTGTCAGTGATACATATCTTCTTTAGCTTTGAAGACGTTCAGTGATGAATTATTCTTTTGTTCTCTCCATAGGGTGTTCATTTCTCATCGTTTAAAGGAAAACAACTCCGAAATTGACCTCCATCTCTGAGTTTCTGCCTATTTGAGCAGCAGCTAAATGAGCAAACTCATCCAAAAGTAAAACACATTGATGTTGGTTGAATTGTTTGACACTAAGCTGCTTCAAACACAACTGTAAACGTTTTTGACAAGGGAACAAAGGTCAATACCACAACGGTTGTCTACTTGAAATCCTGGTCTAACGATCCATATAAACCACATACGCGATACATGAACTACAAATGAAGCCAATCTGCTTTTAAATCTAATCCTCCAAGAATTATTTTCCGCATTGTATGGGATTCTATAACAGCTGCCAACAGCAGAAGCCAATGAATAGCCTTCTGCTTTACTGCCCCTGCCACGTACTGTGTTGTGTACGCTGCATATATGTCACCATAATATCGCGTAGCCTCTCAATCTCTATCAAAATAGACAGGGATTGATACTAAGGGATAATAAGAGCAGCCAACCACGAGTCAATAGATGAGGACGTGTTCTCCATCAGACTGCGTGACAGGGACACCAGGACTATGCTGTGAATAATAGGCTGCCTTTTCTTGCGATAGAACTTGACTCCCACTGGGGGAGCCGCCACGGAGCAGCACAGCATGGTGGGTAATCGTCTCGGCACACCTGACAACATAGATACATTTGTGCCAGAGGAGAGGCTCATCTTGAGTCCGATCCTCCGTGTTACTAAGCAGAGATAATCACCCCTTGTGTGTCTGTGTGCCTCCGTTTCTGGCTCTGTTTTGCCTTCTGCCCTCCGTATTCTATTTTTGTCACCATTCCAGTAATGCAAAGACCATCAGCCACTGCAATGGCATCTTTTTGCATAACATAAGTTCATCCAAGGAACACACCATTGCATACTGGACAAATTCTGTAAGCAAACTTTTAAAGTGATGATGCAGCAATACTTTAATGGTGTAAATTGTGTGTGTCTGTAGGCAACATATGGCCAACAAATTGTACGTCATCGACCCATTTGTTTGTGCTCTGTGTCTCTCCTTAACAAATGGCCAGAAAGTCAGTGTTCCCATGAAGATAAGAGATTTTTTTAAAAATTCACCCATTTTATAAGATCTTTCTCTGCTTTGGGAGACCCAACGTTGGATAATTACAGTTAAATTGAATGTTAAACATTAGTACTTTTAATCTGTTCATTCGGATGGGAAAGAAGAACCAGTCTAAAGGTAACACAATGTGTGTGGGAAGGTAGATGCTGTGAATACGGTTTGGGATGGCAAGAAAATCGTTACAGTCAGATGCATCCAAGCAGCAAGTAATGACAGTAAAAACCCTGACATCACTTAATCATTCTCTCTATAACTTATTCATATTTCATAGTATTTCCCCTTTTGCATTTGCCAGGTGGTTGGACAACGTGTTCCACATCACTGCTTTCGCTGGTGTTTCTTTAATAGGTCTTGAGTAAATACCGTTTATAGTCGGTGACCATTGACGCCTCTAAAGAGGGAAACCACTTTCTACTGGTGATTCAAATACTGAGAATAAACTAGTTTAGTCAAATAATACATCTTGTTTGTGACTATACTGGTATAACTTTAACAACTTAATTTCCTTCTCCCACCAAACGTTCAGTTATTTTTCTGCTGTTTGGATATAATTAATGACCGGCAGCCACTTTTGAATTTTGTGAGATGAATACTGTTTCCTTGAACATCACCATGAAAGGAGTTCAGCTATGCAGAAGATACCAAAGAACTTTAACGACGGAGATTTCTAGCATCAACATGCTGTTTAATATTAAACACCTCGGGGGTTTCCACCCCCTCAGAATGAGACACGGAGGCGGTTCGAAGCCTTTTCTTGTACCCTGTCTGTGTCGGCGTTTACTTCTCTCCGATGGATTGTCTCCTGGTGAAGGTGCACTCTGGCCTTGCGTGTTCAACCAAGGAGTAAATTGACGGTTACTTTCCGTCAACTCCCTGATCTCTGTGTAAAGATGGAGTCAGCGGTGTAGAACTCAGAGCAAGAGCCTCTGGCAGGGAAAGGTTGAGTTTTTTTTGCACGTTTGCCGGGGATTGCCGTGTGCATATGTGCCCCTCAGCGTGTTTGTTATTTTGCTCTAACCCTTCTGGATGTGTTCATGTGTGCGTGAGTGCCTGATTGTGTTTGCAGCTGTCTCGCTCTCTCCGTTCACTCTCGCGTACTTTTCCGCTTGTCCCGTCCTCTAAATGATGCACAGACGCGTGTCTCACTCCGCCTTAGTGCTCGGCTGTTTGGCTGCAGCATGAGGAGACTGACAACCGCACCGACTGAGTCCCGTTTTGTTGCATCACCTGCAGCGACCCGCCATATTCATCAGATTTTGCACAAAGACTGCGATCACGGATGGATCAAACGTAGGAGGTTAAATCGGGGACAATAACAATATAAAAGCATTCAGAGAGGCCTCACCCCGCACTGCAAACTGCTGCTGACGATGGAAGGACGATGCCCACAGAACCAAATCACTCGGATGCCTTAACATTAACATTGACATCATTTGTATTAGGTTTACATGTTTTTACTCTGCATGTGCCGGGTGGATTTTTTGTGCCTTCTCTGACATGTTTAAGATCCTGTGACTCAATTTAGGATTTAAAAAGAAATCTGGTTACCCTTCTTAAATGATATTGACTGTCAAGAATGATGGACTTCTTTTCCCTTTTTCAATCTAATCCCACTTCATCCTAATGAATATGTGCACTGACTTGTCATACTGCCTGTAGTGCGTGGGAATTGTGCGGAACCATATCCCAAGTGGTTATGGATTCCTCATTTGAATATTTTATCCAACGGTTGATTTGATAGTGTGTAGGTTATTCGATTTAAGCACATTGCCCCGATACAGGGATGATTCGCATGGTTTCTGTTCTATTCAGGCATAATCTGACCCTCACGCTCTGCTGGCGCGTCTCCGGCTTTCTTCATTGTCTCTTTGTCTACTCTTGATGTTGCAGGCAATGAGCATAATCTCAGAGAGAAGCGCTGCAAAGAAAAAGGAAATCAAGAACCTCAATCTCATGAAATGAACAGCACATGTTCCTTGGTATTAAATGCAATTATCTTCAAAGGGGACCGGCAGTATTTCACCGTGTTCAGGATGTCACCAACGTCAGTTAACCAATTTTTTTTTAATTTGACGGCAGGATTTGGTTTTCACCGTGGGGTTTATGATTTAATATAAAAGCAATAAAATGTGTCAGAGACTAAAAATAATTCTAAAACACCGTGTTCTAGTTCACCTAGTATTATTGGAAACTGCAGTCAAGTGGATGTCCCCAAAATCCCACGGAGTAAAACATGTCGGGTCCTAAATACTAATGCCTCTGTTTGGTAGGAAGGTTTCGTCATTTAACTCGAGGCCATAGGTTTGATTGATATCGATGTTGATATTGACCCGATTGTTGTTGTGCAGAGGTCAGCAGTGTAGAGCTAAATGTGTATTTTACAGGCAAAGTGGCTGGTCGTATGAATGTTTGCTGCACTTATTTTCCGTCCCTCGTGCTTGTGTCTTTCGTCATCTGATGTTTCTCTTAGTCGCATTCAAGTGTGTAGAATGTGTAGAATCAGTAGGATATGTTGCTTTGGTCGGCATGGAAGTAGTCATGGTAACATGATGGAACTGTATTCAGAGGACTTCAGATTAGGTTCAAAGCAAATCATAACATGCTGGACACCGTGGATGGGTATCGGCTGAGTAATGAAGACAGATAACAATGATGACCACGGGAAAAAATGTCTAATTATCTTCTTAACCGCCGTCTCTCTCCTTCTTTTTTTCATTGTCTCTCTGTATATATTCAACTGCACTCTCCCGCAGCAGCACTAATGTGCTGACAGGGTGGCCATTAAGATGTTATGGTTTTCAATAACTTTTTATAGTTTGGGCATCAGAGGACAATTTGTAAAATGAGCTGTTGAGACATCGGGGTCAATCAGTTAATATTGTACTAGTGGATTTTATTTCTGGCAAACTGAAACACTGATTCAACGTGTCATCAACACATGTAAAAGTCTTAAATAGCAATATTCCGAATATTTTCTCTGCTCCCCCAAGAGAGGATTGTGTACAATCAAAAGATAAAAACGGATGTTTTGTACAAGTCGTATTGAACAAACAAACACACCCTCACTGTCTGAGTGTGTTTCCCCCGAGTTTGAGAAGGTTGTAAAATAAATTACAACCACACGGTAGGAGACATAACTAAGATCACCAAGCTTTCATTCAGAGTGCGGTCAAAAATAATGTCAGCCGTCAATTCGGTGTTAATAGCTTTTCATGATTGAAAGGAGGAAGAGACGTCTCTATGGGAAGAGCCAAAAGGTTCCTCTTCTCTCTGAGTGTCTGCAGGGGCTCGTCAGTGAAACGGGTTGAGTGATCACAGGAGAGAAAATAAACAAACTTTTGATCAGTAATATTACAGAGTTTAGATGGAGTCAACGTCTGAGGAATATGACATTTGCAGCTTTTAAGCAATTTTTTATTATCTTGCATACGGTAAATATATTTTAGCAGGGCACTTCTTCCTGCTGGGTGTTGGTTCGCTCGTAGTTTTAGCGAGCCGTGCCGCAGCACAAGACAAAGTGTGGGACCGCTAATGGACCCCGCAGGGCAGGCTGCTGGATGGTTCCTCATCCGCACGCAAGAATTTGATTGATTGTGTAATATAAATTGTCAATCTTGGAATCCGGAGAACTCGAGCATTCCCACCGGTTGATGCACAGACAGAGAAAATAATCATGAAGCCGTGAAGTACAGACTGAAAAAAAATATAGTAAAGCATATGATCTATAGTCAAACTTCACACATACTTTTTGTGGCTATGTAAATTATGCACAAACCTACTAAGAGTCCTCAGTTTAGTGACTATGTGCACGTGTCCACTAAACCAGCGGAAGGGAGATTTATGTGTTCATTTGTGACTTTAAACCTTACACCTTCCTGGTCTTGTTGTAGAGTCCAAAATGTTATTCTTTGAGATTAAATCTCACCTGAGGCCGTACAGTACGGTACCGTCCGGGTGCAGTCGGATCATTCGATTTTTCACCGTGACGCCGTGGACGAAGGATTTCTTGTCGTTGAGGAAGTAGGTGTCGGGGACCCACAGCTGGTCAGCCACCCGGTTATCTAAGGTCAGGTTGAGGGGGATCTCCGAGTAGGACAGCCGCTTGTCTCGCCAGGCCTGCTGAAAGTACATCGTCAGCGTGTAGTCCTGAGAGTGGACAGAGAGGGAGCAAAAGGATGACGGAGGGGGGGAGTGGAAGAGGTAGAAAATCGAGAAAAAGGAGACAGAAATGAGGAACGGCCCGGGAGAGGGAGGAGGAGAAATGTAGGGAAAAGAGCGAGAGAAGACACGGTTAATCCAAGAAGTGACCCTTTTACACAGCTGCTCTGTACTACAAACACTCTGATTAGACCAGACTAGGCTTTAATATTGGATGAAGTTCACTTAAAAGCAAATGGAACAGTTGGAGTACAGGCCCAAGAAAAAAAAAACTGTAGCGAAAAAAAGCAATGGGGAATTCCTTCTTTTCACAGAAAGACGAGATTTGACAGACAGTATAAAAGAGTGTGTCAGAGAGGGGGAGGGAGACTGATGGTTTGGCTTTGCGTGTGTGAGAGAGTGTATATGATGAAAGCATGTTTGTGAGGGGGGCGACAGGTCGAAAGAACACCCTTTGTTCAGGAGTGAGCTGTTGTCTCCCTCCCCCCCTCCAACCTCACCCCCCTTTATTCACAGGAGTCATGAGTGAAGTTAGTGAAGTCACCGTGAATCACACTTGATGTGTAAGCTTTGGTCTGTTAGGATATAATGACCAAATGAGAACACACGCTCCAGACAAATGAAAACAACCTGCATTTTGTTTTGCTTGGACAGATGCTATCCTGCTAAATTAGCTCACTGTGTTGTACTTGCATAACATATTCACCTATTTACTTCTGCTTGTCCTCCCCCAATCACAATGGTAGACTGTCGTCTTGTGTCAGCAGAGACAGCAAATGAGAGTCAGACATCAAAGTGTGTTGGGAATAACATGCATGTGTGCCGTCATCATGTGCACGGGTAAGAGCAAAAGGACACTACTATATGAGGCAAATTTGTATGGATGTTTGTTACGAACCAGTTGAAGGTTAGTAACAATTAGTTTTACTATCGAGCAATGTTTCGTGTTTCTTTGTAGTATTTGTAAGCCTCAAGGTTTGAAGGAACGTGCACAATCCTAAATACATACATGCATGTGCATGCCTGTAAGGCAATATACTGTATATTCCTGTTACGGTTTTGTATAGTTTGCAGATTAGCAGTTGTTGGCAGTGAGTCAGCAACACATTCATAATGGTGGCAGCAAAGGATACGAACAGGGAAGATGCTAAATAGCAATTATTCATGTTAACAATGCCGTTTTCAAAATAGTTATGAAAAATGAGTGGATATCTATCAGAACGTTAATCCATTATTTAGACCTCTAGAATGCATCACAACCACAAATGGTTTTATAAATAGGTTTGCACATTAAGTACAACCCTGCAGACGGAGCACTATGGTGAGAAACACAGAACTGTTGACAAACAGCCTTCCCTATAGAATATGCAGGCCAGTAGAGTTATTGAAATTCAAAGCATTCATAGGGCTGATTGTTCCAAAATCCAAGCTATTGGGATGATACAAGCACGCGCTTTCTCTCATTAGGAAGAAACACTCAAAACCTGAACAGAATACACACGGTTAATAATTCAGAAACAAATAGAGGAATTTCCATAACTTGCAGTTCAAGTCCATGACTCTGAATCTAGGACGCAGTAAAACAGTCAAGCCAGCAGTCAGACGCTCATGTATTTCACTGAAGTACGAAGCCTAGCAATCATCCATGAAAAACTAAGTTAAAATAAACATGCTGTCTCAGGGAACTTTTTGTCGTGACTGGCACATCCGCTTCCTGGCAAAGAGGCTGAACATGCATTTTTCAATATGCCCATCGGCTACAGATCTGACGTCCGACAGCACCTCGGGACCTGGAGGCTCGGATATTGACTGCATGGAGTCAGGAAAACAGGGGCAGCTTTTCTCCGCCAAGCCCTTGTATGACAAATAGCTTTTGTTATGTTGTTGTTTTTACCTTATTTGGCATCGTGTGCTGACAACCACAAGTTTGAAATTTGACACAAACAGCCTAGTGGCAATTCCTTATTCAGTTCATCCAGGCTGAAAAACGCATAATTGGTTTGTGTCGTTCTGTTTAACTGGAGAGGTCTAATATCTGGGTTGCTTCACACTTTCCATCGACGGTCTTTGGCTGCACGTGCTTCCCTCGCAACACTTCCATCCCTGCTCGGTGGTTATGTAACACCTCACACTCTCCCTGGCATGCTGTGCGTCGCTGCTCATGTGGCAGAGGAGATGCTTGTTGCCATGTAGTTCTCCTTAACTACCGTCGCTGCACTCATCAATACACAGCGTCGAGCGAGCGAGCCGGGATTACTGTGATGGATGAAACATCAGAGAGGCTTCTCCGTGTCTCTTTCTTGTGGGACACACACACACACGCACACACACAAATAGAGTGGCTCTTTCTGTTTTGTAAGTCGCATTAGTCTGTTCAGTTTAGTTAGTTTGCAGTGTTATCAGTTGTATCGACCAATTGTTTTCTTGAACAAACAATGAATTGCTCGGTCTTTAAAAAGTCAGGTAACAAATGTTGAGATTAGTGACTAACGTGTGATTGTTTGCTGTTCTTCAGAGATAACAATATGCAAAGAATGCAGCTTGGGATTGTTGCCTGGCTCAGTGTAATATGTAATATTGCAACATGTTAACAGCAGGAATGAGATAGAATGAAGCATTATCGTGCATGTTACAGCCCCTACATGTATAATGTGCATGATTTGAGAGTTCCTCAGTACAGCGGCCACATTTTGAATCTGAAATGATCATAAGTAGTCGTGAGATGTTTGATAAAAGGCTGACTTGATGGAGTAAAAAGGAAGGCAACAATGCGACCTGGGGCGTGATACTAAAACGGCGCATGTTTCCATTGTCATCCTTCAGGGCCTATTATTGCAGGCCTACATACGGGAGGAAGTTGTGGTTGTTATAGAGGACCAACTTGTGGAGGTGCCACGGTGGCTAGTTTACAGTAAATATGAAGCTGTTATTGAAGACAGCTATATAGTTTGCTCCTCTCCTTCTCCTTCTGGGGCGGGAGGGGGTTGTAAATCACCGGAATAACTGCAGTGGCTGTGCGCATGTGAGTGCAAGAGAGGCTGTCATAACAACAGTAATAATGAGCATCAGTATATTAACTCTGTTCCAGAGAGAAGGGAAGAATATGAGAGATAAAGGGAAAGAGACAGAGAGTGATGCTGGCTTTATGAGTGCAGGATATGCTGTGCTGCCACGTTCCAAAGGACATTACAAAGTGGGCATTATGTACTCCACTCTAAGCCATCACAGTCCATCATAATTAATAACTATTATTAAGGTCCACAGCATACCACATACTGTATGCCGTTTCCCCATTTTACTTTTCTTAAAGACATTTCTTACAGATCACACAAGCTATTGTTTTAGTCAAACAGTCGGTTTTGTTCATATTTACTCCTGTTACTGTCTATTGAATCCCAAAATACAATTTATGAGATCAAAAAGGACATTTGTTGACGATATCAAAAGTTTCTACAGTACAGAACACAAAATTTAAAACATCTGCATTATGCAAGATTGACGCAGCTGCACACGGCTACATCATCATCATCATCATCATCATCATCAAAAGCCTGCCAGCGTGCAATCGTCTGCTTGGGGAGAATCTGGCGATGTTACATCATCAGACTCCCCTCACCTGGCCCACTGACGGCGTGCGCCGCTCACCCGAGAGAGGCGGCGTCATCGCCTCTCTGCAGGAGCTCGTGGCCATCAGAGCGAGTGGGAGGCAATTGGAACAGCTTACACGGAGTGGTCAACACACACCGAAAGTCTGACCTTTGACCTCGCTAGTCATCTCACCCAAAGCCACAAACGGGCAAAAAAGACTTGTCTAGTCATAATGACCCGTTTGGGCCAAATGTAAGCCTGCACGCACTCAAAATAACACATAAAGGACAAATAAATGCTTAGTGAAAGCTGCTTATGGCATTGTCGCGCAATTCAAGTCCGAATATTTCAAAAAGTCTGAAATTAATATCCAAAGTATAGCCCATTTAAAACCTAATATGTGTAACAATCCCCATGAGATAATGTTTGCCGTAACCTGATTCCTAATTAGTCTATAAATCAGCTTGAAGAAATAACAGGCCTGAGCTGCTGAGTGAATTAAAACTTATTTAGCAATGAGAGCAAGTGAGAGGTAAAGGTATGGTGAGATATCTGACATTTAAAGTGCTCTGCAGTGTGAATGGGCGCATCGCTTTGGCACAGATGACATCATGTTCCACTACAGAGTTCTATATTTCTGAATTGGACACACAATGTGTGACATGGACAATGTTTCATGCCATGGATACTGCAGTATGACTTGACTGACAGGTAGATCCATGAGGGCTATGATTGCTGGTAAATAACCATCTCACATTGAACAAATGAATAACACGTCACATGCTGTGTCTGTTTCGGGCCTCTACAACTTGCATTCTTTTTTGAGTATTAAAGAAATACAAAGAATTCAACTTTGCAATTGTTAATATTGTTATAAATAGATCAGCTGGGATCGGTTTAGACTAGAGGAGAACAACAAACAATTGACCAATTGAAAATGAAAAGAAAAAAAGATGTTCCCGTTGCCCACTATGACCTGGTAAACCCGCTCATCCTCCAAGCTGCCGTGTCCACTAACCCCTCACATCTCATCCCAGCCCCCGCAACACATGGACTCTGGGGCAGAAGGCAGTTTTATGACTATTTAGTTGGACAGTTTGAGACCCCTTTTAAATCCACAGTGTGTGCTGGTCAAATGTTCCAACTTTGCTTCGTTATTTATCCCCTGCAATGTACAATCTTTATTTTATCTCACACTTAGAAGGAAGTCACAACACATGAAACAAATTAAATTGTTGTAACTGTACTTTTCCGATCAGATTAAGTTCAGGCAACAAATGGCTTGATTAGAGTGACTGTTGAATCTTTGTACAATAACAATGGATCACATCACTATCTATGACGTAAAAAGCGTTGCTCATAGCGATAAATCCACTTTAACTATTGATTATAACTCTGCAGTTCCCTGTTAGCTCTACACAGAGCTAGATTACTGTGTTGGTTCACTGTCACTGTTCTCACACTGACACGCAGCTGTTTTCATTGAACAAGCTTTAACCATCTACCAGCCCAACACAGGTGACGTAAAAGGCAAAGGTGAATACTAGCAGGTGAGCATGAAGGTGCACAATGTGAAGAACCAGATGAGATGAAATTGACAAAGTGGATTTACATTTACAAGGTGGCCAGAAATACATCTCTGTGTGTCTGCTGGATGTGTCTTAGTACAGAGCACTAGGTTTATATATATAAATATCGCTTTCTTCCCACTGGAATGGTGTGGTGGTGTGGCTGGAAGAGACGCGGGATGTGAGAGGGCTAAATGAAAGGCACTGGAAAGCTCAATGGAGCAGAGATGCATTTTTTTTTTATTCCCTCAGCCCCTCAAGTCGAGTCCCTGAATTCAGCACCACCAATGACCAACCTCTGACACTTTCTCTCCCTGCTCTTTATCTTTTTATTCGTCTGCCCGAGCTATTACATTCTGACCTATCCCTTCATTCCCATCTATTCTTCTGTACGGCTTCCCCTCTTCCCCGTCTCCTTTCTCCTTCCAGCCATCTCACTCTCAGGTGAAGGGGGAACATCCGGGTGGGGAATGCAGGGCCACATTCAGACAATTTAACTTGGGAGTGTGTATTTTTTCGTCTCCTTTTTTTTGAAAACCGTCACATTTTGTGGGTTTGAGCACCAAATCAACACATGATTGCATGGACTGTGTCAGGGATGTGGGTGGGAGGCAGGACTCAAACGCAGACTTTGCGGGAAACAAAAAGGACTTTAATAGTCAAAAGGCCGAAAAACACAGGAACCAAGGGAAGAACAGCTGGCAGGAAACTAAGCACATCCACAACGAGACACGGACATGCGTGGCGAAAGACAATGACGCGACCAGTGACACAGGAGACACACGGCTTAAATACACAAGGGAGGTGCAGGTGATTGGACACAGGTGGAAACTATTAGACAATCACAGGGGATGACGGGACAAGGCAGGAAGTGAAGTTACCCGGGGACACGAGTGGCAGAAAACTACAAAATATAACAGGAAGTGAACCACACCGTGACAGACTGATTATCATGTGATTTCGATATTGAAAATGTTCTACTATTTTCTAACTTAAATTGTTCCGACTGTGTACTGACCTTGAACAGTGGCCCCAAAAGCAAAAGCCGTCTTCCTCATGCTACTATCGTTACAATATCTTTATTGGGGGGGAAATTAACACTGCCCGTCTCATGTTGTATGTCCATGCCACACTTTTTCACCCCCCTTTTTCAGTTCCTCCAGAAGCCCTCCAACAACAAGTTGCGTTCAATTTACTCTCACACGGCCCTCATGCTGTCAGCGACAGGGTGTGAGGAGCCTGGCATAGGCCACAGTATTTCCACCGAGACCTAATAATAAACAGCCCCATCCCCACTGTGCTGAGTGACATATATTCCCCGGTCTCTGGGGATCTGTGTGTGGAGTCTTTAGGATTCTGCGCTGTATCTGGAACAGCTTGTGCACCACATGTTGTAAATCTGCAACCAGAAAGAATACGGGGGGGCTGCCGCAGGGGTTTCGTTTGGTCCATTTGCCCCAGAATAATGTTGATAAGATATATTTCAACCCAACAGTCAGACGGCTTCGGCAGAAACCAAAGGAATTATCAGAATAGACATAAAAAGAGACATCCATCTCAAATGCCTTGAGTGCATACGTCTGAATTTACATAATGACATGACTCCTCTCTCCTTTTCTCTTAGTCTTTTATCACTCTCTCTCTATATTTCTCCATTTTCCTCCAACGCTCTATAATTTACTGAGGCCTGGAAGCTACTTTGAAGAGAGCTAGCTGCTGAAAGTGCATCAGATTTAGAGGGACCTTATTTTCCTTCTGAGAGCTCTCCCAAAGCACAGGTTCAGAGTTTGGCCAGTTGGCAAGTGGTGCGGCTTAACTGACTACATACGATTTATTAGAAACGATTGGAGCATCTGGAGGCCCTTTTGTGTCCTTGGAGAGGAGTAGAGTGGAGTGGCAATTCCAAGACAGGAAGGGTTGGTGGTGGGGGCAATGGGGCGATGGGGAAGAGAGGGCCGAGCAGAAGGCAAATTGTGAGGGCGCCTCTTGAAGCCCCCTGGAAGACAAGAGGGGGAAGTTGATGGGGGATTTCACTTTCTGTCATTCAAGCTGGATGAAAGGTTAGCTAGCTCATCCGCCCCATTTACTGCTTCACCCGCTCAAAGAGCTTATGTGCTAAAGATGTATATTTATGTCTCTTTTGCCACAAACTTGCCAAAATCTCTGCCAAAGCATCAGGCAGCTGCCCTTTGAATATCCCACATACACAATTCACATATGAATACGGCGAGTCTCACAGCTCATGCATTATGGAGGACAGGGGAACCGAGGAAGAAGCTGATTGCTATTCAAACAGAGTACAAAAGAAGCAGGCACCACCTACAAACATTGTCAACAATGAGATAATGCAATACGTAGACATCTGTAGATCGATCACGCACGAAGGTCTTGAGTAGAGAACGATGGTTGTTAACCTGTATATGAACAAAATCAGTTTACACGTGATTATGCTGCCTTTTTTCGTTTGTCTGTCTACGGAGTTGTGTGAGCTCAGATTTGATTTGCCTGCACACAGTGTCTCCTTGAGCAAGGACACCCTGGAAGATATCTCCTCCAAGTTGGGATGACCTACATGAGGCACACTGTGGGGCTTTAGGAGGGTGTCAGCTTCAGAATATCTGTGTGTGTGTGCTCATTTGCCTACATATATTAACTTATTCCACATTGGACCAGTGGGCAAACAAGGGATATATTAGGAGGTCTGAATATTGTCACGTATTGAAAACGTGTTAAAATCAAGAATAAAACCTTTTTGCAATCTATTGCAAATGTATCCAAGTTGCAAGCACACATGCATTCCCGCTGAGATGGGTATATTTGC
The DNA here is from genome assembly GCF_964276395.1 of Gasterosteus aculeatus. NCBI lineage: Eukaryota > Metazoa > Chordata > Actinopteri > Perciformes > Gasterosteidae > Gasterosteus > Gasterosteus aculeatus. The sequence goes on along the minus strand of NC_135694.1, from coordinate 27,531,821 downwards.
ACACATTACTAACCAAGCTAAGCTTAGTAAGGCAGGCTTTCAAGCAAAAGACTTTTTAAAATTTTCTATTTGAACATTATTGACTTCAGTGGAACCGAGGTATTAAATAAAAAAAAAAAAAATTTTTTTAAACTCATCTAACATCTGACGTGGTGCTTGAATTGGAGATTTGCCAACTGTCTATAAATGCAATTTGTTGTTGTATAATGAAGGACAGTCAAGGCCTTCATTATACCTATTGACCAAAGTCCTCTGGTTGCTTGTATTTAACAACACATGTTGCCTCTTAGAAAGCCTGGAGTGATAAAGCACTCCAGAATGGATGAATAATAAATAAATAAGCCAAATGTAGTGTTCTTACAAGGAAATACAAATGTACATAATGCATCTAGTTTTTTCAATTTCTGTTAACTTAGGGAGAGAAGTGTGAGGCAGTGCTGATTGGCAAAATCAGTACTATGGAAAACATCCTTAAAACATATACAGAATAAAAAATGTTCAAATTATATAATCAGCCCTTTATTTGCGTGAAGATGAGATTTTTCTCTGTTTTTATACAAGATGTTGCATGGTAAATACCTTGATTTAAAAAGTGGTCTCATTCATACCAATCAAAAACCAATAATAGTGAACAATAAAAAAGACATAAGAAGGCCTTAATATCCAAAGTACTCCTGAATTAAAGTGCATCTCATGCAAACACGATCATGCATCATGGTTAACACTAATCGTCACAATGTTATTTGTTTTTCAAGGGAGTTGCTCCTCTCCTCATCTCATCCTAACTGACCTATTTAAGTGGTGAGAGGGATCAAGATTATTGACTTGTTTTTCATCTCATTGGCAAGGATAAATAGATACAATCCAGATTTTACTTCAGTATCTTGAAGGCAGTATATTTGTAATTCTCCTCGTATCTTTCAGATTCTTAAAAAAGACTGGCACTATTTAGTGCAGATAATAATACTTTAGTTAAGAGTAAATACCGGCTACCACTTCGCATAGAAAGAGACGGTGACAGAACATGGGCGTCGACTGCCTTTTCTGACAGCTACTGGCAAGCTCTCCGGCTACTTAACAAGCAATAAAACACTCAGTACGTCGATGTTACAGACACAGGAAACACTTAGGAAGCATTGCATAGAATGTAACCACATACAAAAATACCAAATAAATCAATATTTATTTATTTATGTGAGTGAGAGTGGGAGAAATGTAAGGCTAACATCTAGTCCAGGTTGTCTCTTCGTCTTTTATAGTCCATTATCCTGGAAGCTTTGAGGATTCATATCATGCTGAATTGCTGATTTTAAACTCATTAAAATAACCCAAAAGTCACATTTACTTTTTCGCTTCAATTTACCAAAGATACCATTTCTCTGGTATCAAAAGACTAAAACTATTTAAAAAAATCTGTAACCGTAGACCCTGAGAAGCAAGGCTGGAAGTAATGGTAAATATATCACTCAGACCGAGAGCAACTTCGGCCTCACATCTCGCCGCCATCCCATCATCAGCTTTCATTGTCATTTTCAGCTTCTCTGTGAAAACCAATCCACACCCACCATCTCTTCTTTTTGTCGTTATCAACTTTATCTGTGTTGACAAGCTGTGATATAGCAGAGCGGAGTCTGGTGCTCCATTGGCAAACTGTTCGTACACACTTTGACTTCTTAGGGATAGTTCTAGACATAACCTACAGTGACCAACAGGACCAATTATAAAGCTTTATTAACAAGATAGAAGAGCAGAAACCATGTGAGTGAATCTATTCAGATTGTGAAAAACACACACACACACACACTTTTGTACACAGTGTTGTTATCAATACCCCTAAAATTCGGCTTTATGAAAAGAATTTCTGCTCTGGAAACCTGTAAAACTGTGAGCTACATGTAAGTGGGGAAATAGTTCAAATTCAACTGTATTACATATATTTTCCTAATAAAAGGAGGATTATAGAATGTTCCACAACTTTCAGATAACGTCAAGTTAATGGCAACCAAAGCTTCTGGTGCCTGAATCCCCACACGTTCTTTCCTTATTGAGTTTCAGTAACTTGAGATGAAGTTTTTAAATTGATGTAGCCCTGGATGTAAATCCAGTGTTAATAAATAGTTTCACTCAATAACAAAATAAACAGTTTATTAAAAGTTAAGATTAAACTACATATTTATTTTGCGTATGATAAAATGTAATGTTCATGGGTAAGAATGTTAAAAGTACACTGGTGTATTTTACGTTTCCTTTGTAATATAAACAGTTGATTTCACATGTTTTGTGTCTGTAGAGGTGTGTGTGGTCACGTGCGTGGGAGAGCGCGGGCGAGAGTGAGGGGGAATAGGTGGGAAAAAATTGGGTTTTGTCCAAAGTGTCCAAAGTGATAATGGAAGTATAATATTTCCATAAAGTATGAATTCTCAGGAAGACAATTTGCCAGGCTACCTGTGTGAGGAGTAGCAGTGAACTTCCACGCGTAGTTTTGACATCCTGTGACTTATTTTACTCTTTAATTCAGCGGGTGGCTAACGTTAGTTAGCAACGTGAACAGACTTTAGCCTGCTGCTAGCTAACGCTCCTAGCTTTGTCTGGGCTGTTGGTGACGGTGAACCGAGTGAGGACCACCAGATATCCCCTTGAGCTACCTGGTAATGCTCTTCTTCTTTGGATAACACTAGATAACCCTCTGAATCGTGCTCACGGACTGAATTGTGCTCCCGGACTGAGACCCGTGGACTGGTCACCTTGTCTGCAAGTCTGCATCGTTCGAGAAGTACCACCCGTGTACTTGCAAAGTTTTTGGTTTCTGCGATCCCGAGCATCCTGCAACTTTTGCAACCTTTGTTATTTTTCAAGGCTAATGTACCGGCTTAGTTAGGTTATTACTTGCATAACGTTTCATAGATAGGGTTTACCTAAATACAAATGGACTGCAGGAACAACAAATAATAGCACCGGGTTAAGGTTCAGATAATTATGACACACACCGACATACACTGCTTTGAGCTTAGCTTTGCCGTGCAAGATAACGTTAGCGATATTTTAACATTGTGACCCCTATATTTATACGAGCCAAGGAGCTTTTCTGTCTTACTCCGTGTCTGTGTACTTGATTATAGAAGTCGGATCAGGTGTATGGCTGCTAATCAGCCTCAATCAATTTTGCTTTAATTACTGGGCTTTAACTCCACCACACTGTCAGCTCATAGTCTTACCTACTCAGTTATTCACGGCACAGCCATTTGACACCCAGCTAATCCCATAAATACCATATTGAAGCCTGACACTTTGAATGCCTCGACGGCTGACAGGAAGTTAGGGTCCTCCTATAAGTGAACGCAAAATGACAAAAACCTTATTGTATTTCTTTCTTTCTTTCTAAAAAAAATAGCGTATTCCCTAATTTATTTATTATATATGTCTTACGGAAGAGTTCCTAATACTCCATTAAAAACTGCTTCCGGCAGCACGGGGGGTCATCAAGTGGTCCATCACCCAACGTCCACGCGATGGCGAGAAGGATGCCCTGCATGCAATTTAGCAAATTTTGATCCTCTTTGCTGTCAATGTTAAGAGGACCACGGACATCCTCTACCTGCGTGGAAAAGCCTCCTCTGCTGAAATCACTCTTGCATCCACGATTTTGACCTCCGTTATTTCACCGTGGGTAGATGAGCTGAAATAAAGCAATCCCACTCTGCAATCTCACACTTTATGGGATATCATACGGAGTGTGTCAGTCTAAACACGTTACCTTGATTAACAATCTAAAAATAGGTACCACACGGTAATGACTTTAGTCCCTTCAACACAACACAGCAGTTACTGACAAACTGAAGTCAGGAATGGGATAATTTTGAATTTGCTGGAAACAAAAGGCTTTGGAGTTTCTGAAAAATGTATTGGTAAGTAGCTCATCTTTTTTTTTCAAATATTGATAAAATTTGAATGTTTTCTTGCTGGTACTATCACACTTGGTTCTTTTATTTTGATTTGGGAAATAACCGCTGATTATTAGTACATCTTGTTGTCGCTCTTCATATGAAATGTTTGCCACGATGTGTCAAGTTTCACTGCATCTCTTCCATTGGGTTAAGCAATTACCCCTCAGCTGCCTGCGCCTCTTCAGGGCGTAGACAGCGCCGAGGCATCTCCTGCAGCCAGGATGAAGGTCCGCCATGAGGACGCAGACAACCTCGGCAGCAGACGGACAACATTAGACTTGTATTATATTCTCCATTTAACAAATTAAGGATAAGATAAATGTCTAATAAAATGAAAAAGATTCTCAACTGCGCATATATGAATGGATAAACCCAAGAGCGATTCATTCGTTCATTTTATGTATTTTAGTTATGCTTATAAATAGCAGACACTTTGCGTTTCCCAAATGTAGGCCAGCCGGTCATCTCTTTGATTTTTAGCTCTGTCTCAAACTGTGCCCCAGTTGAGTGTCTCTGCCAAACAGGCAAAAGAGGAAACACAAATGAGCGACCAGACGGTGAGTGAGGACCAGAGGAATGAGCGAATGTTGTTAAAGAGAGTTTCATCAACCACAGGAGGACACAGGACAGGTGTGGAAGTGATTGCACTGCAATGAGCGAATCACACAGCCACAACGCGCTGTCCATTCCAGGAGCTCTGCCCAGCAAACCTCCAGATGCTGTCTTTTACCAGTCGTACCTACAGCTGCATCCCGATGGTTAAAACTCCACCCAATCGTTCACTGCCACCGGCAGGGTGAATCAGATGCCTGACTAGTGAGAATTTTTAACCTGGGGGAATTGATTACACGCCTTCCTTCGCCTGACATTAGAGCTGTGTTATTAATTGTTCAATAAGCAGTGTGTGTAACATTAATAATGACTTAATCAGTAGACACTGTTACTTTATGACAGTGTGTGTACTGCTAATGGTCTATGCCACTCCATTTATAAATGTGGCATATCATGCTAAAATATATGCACATATTTGTTGTATACACTCAAAAAAGCAGAAATGTGACAAGTACCCCCAATTACAAATTCTCTCTCACCCACACCTGAAAAAAAGTTCATGCATTTCTCTTTTTACGGCTTAGTTACTGTAACTCCTTCTCTGTGGCATCACCGAAAAGTCACTTTCTCAACTAGCTCAGAATGCACCAGCTTGGCTTCTCACTGGCTTTAACAGACCACATCACATCATCCCAATCGGGACTTCCCTTCAGTGGCTCAGTCTTTGTTTTAGAATGCATTTTACCGATATCACGTTTGAAGCTGATGTATACGGCTCTAAAATAAACAATGATTATGATTAGGACATCTTCGAGGTTACAGAGTCGGGTTTCCAAAAATTCTGCGAATTTTGTTTTTCACACAATTTTTGGTGATATAATTGTTTGAGTTGTTTAATGTAGAAAAGCAGGTCATTCTCCCCAATCTGCAGAAACCAGTTGAACAGACCAGTGATGAGAGAGATTTGCAGTGACTGCAGAAATAATGGCAGCCTCACGCCTCAGTCACCATTTTGCCAGACATCGTTGTGCACACAGCTTATGAGATTTTGACTGTGAAAAAAAGGTAATCTTGTCAGGCCGACAGTTGCTCCGTCTACCTCTCCTCCTTCCTCCACCTGTAGTTCCTCCTGGCTACATTCCCTCTTCTTTGAGTTCTTCTAACTGTTTAGTTTTCCTCGGCCAGACTGCTGATGTTCCCTTTGCTGTTCGGTTTTCCCTGTCTGTTCTTGTTTATACATTGTGATGAAAAATGATGTCTAGAGTTGTTCATTTTATTTTTTTTAATAGTTTTGTACAACAGAGCAGGTTTTCGACTCCTCTGAATGGCTGTGAGATGTGAACTATAGATATGTATGACAGCTTTCAGCTAATTAACTTAGTATTGCTTTGATGATTGACTGTTTATATTGTATATATTCTTCTGATTGTTCTTAATCTTCCAGATGAAGTAACAAATCGTGTTGTGTCCTCATCATTTGCATAGAGGTCATTGGTTCTGCTAATGAGTAAACACGTGCCAATATGTACTGTTCTCACCGGTGGCAATCCTTTTTCGATATACAAAGAACCAATTAAATATCTGTCCGTTTCCTGCTTTCAAGTGGCACACTGTGTAATCTAAATGGATTACTAGAACTCTTGAGCCAAACACATGTATCTAAACCTACCAGCATAAATAATGCATGTTGGGGCATTGGTGGTTTCAGCACTCCACTCACACAATTCATCCGCCCCTCCTTTGGTACCTCCAACATCCCCTGCAACTTTCCTCTGCACCAGCTCGCTGTAAGTATTTTTACTATTTCTATGTTAGCACAATGTATTCAGCTCCTTTGAGCTTTCTGTTTTGCTCTGTCTTTTGTTGCTGAGTCTGTGGGTAAGTGTGGCAGGTTGATGCCAATCTCTTCATGTTGGGAACAGAGGGGGTGGAGAGAAAAAAAAGAAAGCCTCACATCAAAGCACAATAATTAAACGAGTAAAATGGACGTCGTGACATGAGTGAAAATAAGTTGTCATCTCCTGAATAATTGGTGTCAGACCTCACATCTGTCCAGCTGACCTACTGCATTGGTCACGCCTGTATCTTGGGCTGTAAGGAGTTAAAAGGGTTGAAGTACTTTGTGGGCATTTGGTACATTGACAACACTGGCTGAATATATAATTTGATGACTTCCTGCATCGTCCTTTCCTGCTACTTCAAAACGTGATGCAAAAATATCCCTTAAACAGCTGTCCCATTTTGAGCTTCCGTATTGACGTTCAGCCCATTCAACGGCCCTAGCCGAACAAGGTAGCAGTATTTATTAGTGTGTGTATAAATATCTTCATGGACAGATATTTCTGTTTGAAATGGATGCGCACGGTAATGGAAAGTTAAAAGTTCTAGACAAAGGCATTGTCATTCATCGGGATTATTAGAACTAGTATTCAGAACCCACCGTTAGACGTCCTGACTGGTGGGGGCAGGCTTGACATTTCTATCTTAGTAATAGGTCAAATAACTACAGGTAATATGAAAGGTGTGTTTAGTAATTATTAATGAGTGAATTCTCATTCAACATTATAACGTCTTTTTTTAACTCCTATATAATAGGCTAATAGGCAACTGTACAAAATATAATATTTTGATCAAACATGTCAACACTCAAATGTGTGCACGTATAGTCTATAGAAAGTTGTTAGATTCTCGTCTTGTCCTTAGAAACCCCAAGTTTTAGAAAACCTTGTTCAATGTGAGTAAATAGGTTTTAAAAGGCTATTTCTTCTCATGAGTGAAGTGAAATGCGGCCCATTTTTCTGGTGTAATTCTTAACTGATATGTTCCTGCGGTTGTGCATTCTATTGGCAGCAGTCAGTACAGTGATGATATTAACATGAAACTGCTAACAAGAAGAATGGACAACGTGATATCCTTCAAACCAAAATCTAACCCGTGAGTACTGTCTTAATGTCTTATGCTTTCTTCCCACATAACATGCAGCTAATACATATGCATGAGGTCCTTCTTAAGTACACACTATAAGTCAACTGGCTCGTATTTTAAAGCCTATTCATGCTGTTTTTTAATTAAATTGTGTTGTAACAGGAGCTAGGAAATGATTCCCGACCAATGTATCATCAATCCTAAGCAATGAAAATAAATCAATGCTGCTATCATTAGAGTCCCGTTTTCCTCATACATTATGTTGTCTCCATTGCAGCACCAAATCAAATCCTTCCTGAACCCTGGTTGAGTTTGCCTCCGCCCGGTCTGTTACATAATGCCAAGAGCGACATTCCTGGAGGCTACGTTAACATACCCATTTGTGAGGAGGCTGGACTGGAGAACAGTGAGGGATTCAAATTATAGAACGTGTATGAGCAGAAAATGAGTGAAACATTCCCACTAGAGACATTGAAAGTGTTCAACTATGCTGAAGTCTACTCTAAATGGTAGCAGACTCAATATAGACTGTGAATTAGAAAGAAGACAAGCATTTGTTGCAATTGCAAGCAATTCTCAACAACAAATTCAGGCACCAATACCTCTAAGGTACCGATTGGAGTTGTGTAAATCCCCTTTACAGGCAACGTTTTGATTGGTTCCATCCAGCACTGTACATTTACAAAGTTTACTATTGGTAGTTTTAATAAACTGTAGTTATTAAATATGTGCTGTATCAGGGAGAATTGCATCTGCTCCCCAGTTGCTCATTAACTTTTGGAATATAGTATGTAGATATTTTGGATAGTTTGACAGCTTATTTTACAATAGCACCACTTTGGAGTGTGTTTGTTTCTCCCCACAATTGGAATGCATTTCAGCCTGTGAATCTTCACACATTGTCGCGACACTCTTATTAGTAAACTGTGCATCCCTCGTGGATCAGCACTTGTCCACAATTCTGTGAAAACCGGCCCAAAAAAAAGTGTGCGTGCACGAAAATAGAGACAATAGTGTCTCTGTATCCTATTAAATTGTATTAATTACTTTCAAATATTCATTATATCACCCTCTGAATTGATGTCATTGACATTACAGTAAGTTGATCAGGGTGAGATTTTCCTAGTCAATAACTGCCATGAGGCAATTTAAGTCATGTTCATTTTGTATATTGGCTTAGGTCTAATGTTCAAATTGACTCTGAAAATTGAGTCTGCCCACATCAACAATAGACAATTGAAGGTAGCTTTCAAATCGATCAAGACACAAGAAGTAGACTTCCTATCATTGTGAAGCTCTTAGAAATGCAGCGGAAATATGCAATAATTTATAAGTACCCCCTTATCTCCTTCCCTTTCATTATCTAAGGGCTGAGCCTACATCAATTATAATGTAACTGTTTGTATAATGTATGTGTCAGTGTGATCTTTATTATGGCGTATATCCTATCTGAGAAATCTACCGAGAAGTGGAAATAACTGGGTTCAAAAATGGGGGGGCTCTTAAATTTTACAGTCCTTCTCAAATAATCAATAAGCTGGTTTTGACCTTTGGGTGCATCAATAATGGTATTTCTGCCTCTTGAGAGAAGAGAAGAACTTTCGTTGATCCTCAGACTATTCTGAGCGGTATTTCTTCCCTTGTGAAAACGGTCAGCTCAGGATTCAAGTGCTCATGAGCTCAACCAAAAGCAAATATTGAGACTGAAATGGCAGCAGCCGAAGAAATTTCACAAAGGAGAAATGCTGGGAAGAAGAAAAAATAAAGAAATCCACAACCTTCTTCCTATGCTTACTATTCTCCCTTTGAACAGTGCAGGAATTGAGGCTCGCCTGGTCACTTGCAATGTGTTGAATGTCCAACATAACATGGCTATTCCGTGTCTGCGTCCCTGTCCCTCTCTGTGTGTCCACTCCTGAGTCATACATGACCTTCTCTACGACACCACCACTGCTTCTGGCTCTCTGCATAGAGCAGAGCACTCTCTCGCCTATATATGTATCTCTCCCGCTCTCTTTCACATGAATACAGAGTTAAACATTTGACTCCAAGGTCTTAAACAATCAAATCGTATTGCTGTTCTCCCTCGGAGGCTTGGGACTTTGCCCCTGACACCCATGGACAATGAGCTTTAATGGGATGTAATGAACACTTCCTGTCTGGCTCCAGGCCCAAGTGACATTTAAGTGTGGTTTTCTACATAGCATATACCTCCATTAAGCCAGCTATTGGAGCGGTCTTATCTTTAGCATGCACAAACGGTCACCAGTCCGAGAGGCTTGTCTATTAAAAAGCTAAAGTCAGAAGGGGGTTTTGGGGAAAGGTTCTGCAACATGCTTGAGTCCAGGTCGTGCAATTAGACCTGCTTACATGACCATTAGTTAAGTGGACTTTGTGTCCTCTGGGGGACACTCGCTTGAAGGATTGCATACTTATTTTGGTGACACATTCAAAGTGAGCTACAGGCCTGTGTTGTGGGCTTCTGCTCTGTGACACACAGTGGGTAACAATGTGTTAAAGCAGATGTCTGCCACGTCTCTGCTTTCAATGGCAGGACTTCAGCAGAGAGCCGTGTTGGGTGGAGAATACATTAACACACACCAAAGCATAGGTGTCTTTGCTCGGCCGTAATAGCTAATAGAACACTGCTGGATATACCCCTCGATGACATCTCTCCATTATGTTGTACCCTGTTTCTCATTTGCTCTCTAAAGAAAGAACACACGATGGTTCCATCCCCACACCAAAATAAGTGGCAGACAAAGAGCCAGATGGGGGAGAGGAAATGGAAGATGGAAAGTGGTTCCACACCAGCTGCAATCCTGAAGAGTGGTTACATTTATAGGAAGGGGAGCAGATCAAAGATGCCGAAACCATTACGCACACATGTGGCCTCTTCTTTTCATGAGGCTCCAATGGGTTAGGTGGTAATGACTCCCCTTTCACATTAGGGATTGTTTAGTAGGCCATAGCTGACAAAAGAATGAAATGATCAAAGACGTTGTGTAGCATTGGCTGTGTGTGTTTGGATGGAGAGTGGGATTTACTTTTGTTCGGCCTTTGTTTGTGGGCTTGTGTGGATATAAGCCCTGACCATGACGCACATCTGGGTAGGAGTAATGAACTTGGGATCTATTTTACTGCTGCTATCATCTCTGGGGTACAACTTTTAGAAAACAGCAGAGAAAACAGTAAACACAGCACAAATATCTCCTGTTATCGTACAGTTGCAACACTGTGGCTACACATCTTGTTTGTGGCCCCTGTCCACACTGCTTGGATTTCCATTCGCTCTATGCTACTGTAAAAGAACAAATGATCAACATATTTTTTGTTTTGCCTGCACAATCGAGTGGCGATTCAACACAACTAAATCACTGCCTTTCTGCTCAGAAAAGCTATATATAGATTGAATGAAATGTCTATTATGCATTAGGTGATTGGCTGTAGATACAAATAACATCTTACATAATACTTAAGTATTTGATTTCTGGAAGTGCCTGCCATATGCACACTTATGGAATGCACACTGAACCTGCAGGCACTCGTTTAGATGCACACATGTGCATGAGCGCCAGTTTCACTGGGAAAATATACCTTTATCTAAGGATTCAAGGCCACTTTTCAGGACTCTGTAGACCTGCATTGTGTATGCATGTATCTGTATGTGCCTATGGTTGTGCAGGTCTTCTGGTTAAACACATGAAAATAGACATAGCATCATCAGTTCTCTCATCTCGTCTCTACACATCAGCAGCACAGAGATAACAACGTGAGCAACAGCCTTTGGGTGCTGCTGCCAAAAATATTCCAGTGCGTAACCATTCCCAGAGATTGCAATATGACTCATCTCACAGCCAGAAACACCTAAAGAACTGCAACAGCAGGAAGCATCTCCGCGAAATGTAAAGAACTTGTGAATTAAAACAGTAGTGGTCAATCATAGAAAGAGACAATTGTACAAAAGAAGAAAAATGGATGAAAGAGGACAGTTAAAATGTAATGCTTATTTTCATATATAAACATTTATTCTTATGTTGTCAACTGTATAGTGTGTGTGTGTGTGTGTGTGTGTGTGTGTGTCAAGATTCACAGTGTATAAATGTAAAATGCAGCATCGAGCTTCTCTCGGAAGTCAGGTGCAGTTCCAACATTTCATCACTAGGAGGTGCACTTGTATGAAGCAAAACTTCTCCACTACTTCATATACACAACTCTGAAATTCTTCCACTGACACTGTTTCTAAGCGTTTTAAACCAGCCATAACAGACCATCTAAAAATGTCTCACAGAGGAACATAAATGTCAGTGTGAAATATTTCCAGAGTTAAGACTTGAGCTTACTTTAATGTCCCCATTAAGAAACTGTGATTGCATTGGACTTTTATTTCCCAATACCATTTGTTTTGTGGAGTTACTGTTGACTGGCTTTGTGCCTGCTGGGTGTATTAAGCTGGAATCAATTCATGAAACCGAAGACAGTGATCATCCAAGACGATCAATTTCAATAACCCGGACAGGTTGAATGAATGCCTCCGACCCTCAAACCAAACAACCTTTTTGCCTTTCGCTGCTCAGACGCACAAACCATTCAACACAGGCCTTCGTCTGGCGGGGGTTCCCCCCGCAGTCTGGGAGGGTATTCCCCAGGGACGTTTATGTTTAGCAGGGGTCATTATTCATGAAGGGTCTCACGTTGACCAGTGGAGGCGAGGATGCCCTACTTACCATATTGACTTCTGACACCATGTCTATGCTGGCGATGTCTATGTTCATTCCCACTCCGACCGGAGGACCTGGAACAGGTGAAAGCAACATTGAGCATCGAGAGGTCTCTATGATTGACTGACACATTTTTTTTTTTACAAAAGATGGTTGATAATGTGCGCGTGATAGAAGCACACGTTGACACTTGTGAATGTAGCCCGTTGTCAGCCGGATAATAGTTTGCAGTGTTTATTTCGGGGACTGAGGGGTGGAGGGGGAGAAGAGGAGGTGACGCGCTGAGCTGCGGTGGTTCCCCCTAAAAGTTAAATCCCCCCCCTCCCTCCCAGTCCTAAAACATGTTTCCCTCACAGCGAACACGTGAATTGGAACATGATCCTAACCAAGAACTGGCACCATTATGTTTTACATACAAATTGTGCTGTGAGTTTTGACAGCCCCCCCCCCCCCCCCCCCCCCCTCTTCCGCCTTATTTTTTTGCCTGTCTAGATTTGTCACTGAAATAACTAAGACGGTGTGTTTTATCGTCCTCACGCACACCGATGATGTGTGTTCTCGTCTTGCCGCTACTCCCGGTTGTTTTGACACATTTTGCCTCGACTGTATCGTGGAAAATATCCGACTGGGGCAAAATCTGATAAGACGGGTCTATTTTACTTTCCGAAATCGCAATCACCCATTGAGTTATCGGGGAATAAACACTGTACTATTACACGGACTGACAGGGCGCAAACTGGATCAGAGTTGATGACAAAACGATTTCATTTACCTCCAAAATCTGGCCTCAATCGTATATCATAACCTTTCAACAGCCTATCCACCGTTTCTTTAACCAAAGACATATTGCTAGGATCATTGACACCGGCACTATGGGAGAGAAAAGAGAGAAACATGTGCACAGGGAATTTAAATACGAGACATTCTTGGACCACAAAGTGTCCAAGTATTTTTCCATTTCGTCTGTAACACAGTCACACTTTAAAGAAGAAGAAAAAAGATTGAGTGGAGCATTCTCCGACCTTTTCGCTTACCTTTGAACGCACACCACGGTCACCACGAGAGGGAAGAACCAAACCCCGAAACACCTCATTCTTCTGATCCTGAACACCGACATACTTATGTTGTGTGTCTTTTTCTTTTACCGAAGACGGACGAGGTCCAACTTATTCTTCCCAGTGCAGTAATTCCAATGCCGGGCGCATGCGTATTCCCGACCACAACATCAAGAAGCTGCGCTACCGCTGCTGATGGTAGTGGCAGATGTGGTACCCGGGCACGGAGGGGATTTAAAGGAGAACCGTGACTACAAGTTACCCAGCGGTACATAAGGGTGTGTGGGGGGGGGGTCTACCTTGTTTCTATAAACCCTGTGTCACTGTTTTAAAAACAAACGGCGAGCGTGAGTTGTCGGTTCAGATCCAGTGTGTGTGATGGGGAGGAGGAGGGGGGGGGGGGATGTGGGTGGAGTTGCCTGTCTGCGCTCGTTCTTTTAGAACGCCGTCAGCCAGCTCATCTAGCTGTCCCTGAGCAAGGCACTTAACCTCGGTGCTCCAGCGGGGAGCCGCCGCTGCGGGTCTCCCGGCTGACGTACGCAACTGGACAGCGTTTTTAGTGTGAATGTGTCCGACTTCCGAAGCGCGAAGCGGAGCGATTACTTAAATAGCATTCAAGTGAATCTAGTGGAATACACGTGTGAGTTGGCAATTAAACCGATGGAGATTGCATTTGTATTAAGCTATAGTTCTCATTATATATGCGTTTAATCTGCATGCATTGCTCTCTGGCATCTGTGCGTGGGTGCAAACTTGTGTTTCGGAGTTTCCACGGGTACTGTTAGTCGGGTCCCACGGGGGATGTTCCCCGTATGTTCATTCCTTCCAAAAGAAAGAAAGGGAGGACAAACAAGCCGGGTATCAGTTGTCCATGGTGCTGACGCGTGTGCGTTCAGTCCCCCACTCTCTGTCCATGGTGCTGACGTGAATGTACTCTGCTCTCTCGCTATCGCTTTCGCTTCCTCACAAACGAGGGTCCTCCGTGCTGTAAATGCATCCCTGCGCCAACAGTTGTTCATGCATCAAATCTCCAACCACTCAGGCCTCAGACGACAAAACGAATTGCGTCCGCGGCTGAGTACTCTGAACGGCGCGGTGTACCAATGCAGTGCCTCGGGGTCGGGAGCGGGACGCATGCACGGGGCAGAGCAGAGCAGGATGCACTGAACTGCGTGCACTTAGCACTTGTCCCGCAGGCCGTGCGCGCTCCTGGCTCCAAGCACCGGTGAGCAGGATGTGCGCCGCTGCGTAAACTCGGACACGAATGGTCACGGATATGGATACGCGGATCAGACTCGGATGCCGGAGCACTGAGTCTATATGCAGAAGCCACAGAGCAGCTCTACCGCCCGACTGAGGAGGGATACGGGAGTGATCCTACAAGGATGATGCTAAATTCAATACTTTGTAAAAGGACATGTCGGTGATAGGATTCTTTTCAGGGACTGTATTGATTTTGATCACGTACACGAATCAAATCAAATCCCCTTTTGATCTGATGGGGGCGCTGTCAAATATGAAAGATTGTGATGCAAAATCAAATGCACTTTTCTCCATTTTTGCATAGCCCAATTGTCAAATTATTGAGAGACAAATACATGTTTGGCTGCTGTATTTCCGGCTTTTAAATGAATCATAAAAAAATACTTTTCATTTTTGCTTTGAAATAATAATAATTGTATAATACAAAAGTTGATTGTTATGGATTAACATAACTTCTTCTATAGCTTAATATGTCTCTGTGCACTGATTTTAACTATAGATACACAGACAAATGTGACCTCTCTCGGTAATATTCGTCTTTTGAACATTGTTGTGGATTTGACAATTTTTTTTTTTTTTTTTTTAAGACTGAGCAATATAGAGACAGAACAATGTGCTCGATGATTCACTCCAGAAAGATCCGTGACATGGATCGCACCCACGGCATTCTGTTCGGCTTCTTGCAGATTTCCCTCACGGGCTCACCAATATGTTTAATAGCAATCGTGTCGTCAAGAAAAAATAATCTTTTGTCAGAATCAAACAGCCAGTTTGCTTCTCCAGCTTGCACAGATTACCGTGGCTGTCATGAAAAGCAAGGCAATACAACTAATGTACAAGTTTGTTTATCCGGCACAGGAAGGGCATGATCACTATCCATCAAAGCTTTTTTGTATCATGACCTCTTTTTACTGTGTGTTCCATAGCTCACTAATATTAGTCAGAGGGTGAACAGATGGTGGAGTCATAGTGCGCTTTGACAATCACAATATAATGAGTATGGAAAAAAGGAGTATTGCAACCCTGCAATGGGAGTGGGTGGATCTTCACATCCCTTTGAACCTGAGTGAGGCCAGCAGAGAGATATTTTGACCTGCTCTGCAGTTCTTAATGCCTGATTTACTTTTTTGTTCAACATTCCCATAAGAGCTCGCTCATCTTTTCTCTTTGTACCGGTTACTCTGCATCTTTGCACTAAGAGGAAATATAATGACTACTTCTCTGAGCCTCTTGGTAAAATGCCCTGAATTTCCAGTAGTGAAATATTCACATTTCTGTGCGCTGATGAATAAAAAAGGATGTTCACAATGTCTGAAAAGGCATTAGAGTTGTTTCATGTCAGTAAAAAACAAGGTGGAATCTTGAGAATGATGGAAATGTCCATGAGTAGAAAGCTTGTCATCTCTCTCTTGCTCTATGTGGTTGTGCGTTTGCATGTTTGTGTGAGTGTGTGTGTGTGCGTGTGTCTGTGTGTGAGCATGAGGACTCTGTGCCTGACTACATAGATTACCCATCTCAGTCCATTGCCTGCCATGACATTGACTTTTGCTTTTGCAATTATCAACCAGCGCAATGAAAGAAAACAAATATTGGCACACAATGTCACACACTCAGTGTTTAGTTGGGCGTTGCATTGAATGTCTAAACGCATACAGACACACACACACACACACACACACACACACACACACATTGTCATGGTTTGACTTTTTGCTTTCCCAGTCTCCACAAATGACTTTTGTCTCTGCACTTTTAGTAACAGCAGATACATAATTCTAGTAATCCTGCAAATCAAATTCATTTGTTGAAATATTTTGGTTCATAATTACAATGATGAGAAGTTCTTGCATGTTGAATCGCTTGGCTATAATTCTATATCTACCCACCACATGTCTCATTCATGAATGCTTCCTCGATTAGGTCTAGCTGATGCTCTGAGGAGGCCTCGCCAAATATTACCAAACTGATAATGATGATTTAGATCCGCTTTCATTTATATTTTGCACATTTCAGATGAATCCAGTGACAGTGGATGAGGAGGAGGGTGGATTACTATGCAGTGCTTAATGAATCTCTACAGCTTGTTGTGTTACTGTGGAGTTTGCACCTGGTCTGTTCTCAGCAGGTAACACCACCCATGGAACGACTGTCTGATATCCGCCCAGCATCACAGGGATGGAGCGGCAGGATGCCAAAGCACATGGCCAAAATGCAGAAGGATCATTTCACCCACTTACTGCCATGATTGTGCCGACGCGATGGCAATCGACAGTGTGGAGATACAATTACTATATAAATGTTTACTGTATATTATGTGTACAGGTGTGGAGGAGTGTGTGCGTGTGTGTGTGTGTGTGTTTGTATGTTTGGCTTAAAATGACTAGAAATGCTTTTCAGTTTGGTTGTCAGATGAAAAAGGAACAAAAAGCATACTCTTTAACAGTGAACATTTACAGTATAATTATGCACAGTGTCCCTACCAGAGATGAACATTGTACTGTGCGTTTCCCTGTACTTAAAAACATCTTTTGGTGTTTCGGTTTCAAGTGTTAGCATTGCCATTGTTGATTAAAGCACCTTAACTCAGCGGGAAAGCTGAGGCTTGTGAAAGGCACATTTAAATAATGGATTTTTAATTACCTACAAGATGAGTATTTAGATCCATTTTGCACAAAAGTCATTCACAATGCAGAAAAAAAAGTGACAACCACCAAAGTATAATGTGATTATGGCTGTCTGTGAAATTATTGATTTTATTCATGCATTCCTAGACA
Source organism: Gasterosteus aculeatus (assembly GCF_964276395.1). Classification (NCBI taxonomy): domain Eukaryota; kingdom Metazoa; phylum Chordata; class Actinopteri; order Perciformes; family Gasterosteidae; genus Gasterosteus; species Gasterosteus aculeatus. Next base: position 27,514,587 of record NC_135694.1, on the reverse strand, counting down.
GGAAATACACCAATCTGCACAGGTGTGTTTGTTGGAAAGGGACATGAATTCATCTTAGCAGCAGCTGCTATTCTGCTCTGTAAAAATATTCTCATTGCAACTGAAGCTGAAGTAAGGATGTATTTCTGGAAATGTGCACGCTCCACATCCAAAGAAAAAAACAAAATTCATTGTACAAAGCGCCCTCTGTCAGTGAGTTACAGCATCAAACTCATTACTGGATTAGTGATAACTGGGTAAGCAGCAAATGTAACCACTAAAATGGTGTTGGGTGGTTATACAGCACAGAAATGCGTTTAAAAACTCTAATTGTAAAACTGTACCTTGTCATTTTTATTGCAAATAGAATTGTGACTGCAGTTTTCAAATATCTCTGGACAGTTGTTAACTCGTGACTAAAAACCAACCCAACTAAAGCGCCATGTCATGTTTTCCTAGCTCATCATCACCACACACTGGATAATCCAAAATAATGCATTTCCACTGGACAAGATCTGACCATTTTGCCAGCGATGATGTTCATGATGTTGTAACTGCACCTCAAAGCCCTATAGTTGCATTCTATCCATCACTATTTACCTAAACTGGTGGTCAAATGGCTCATCAGCGTTTCCCGCCTCGGCACCACCAGAGGGCCGTTGTTGGCCAGGATCTCCGCCTGTCTCTGGCAAAATGGCACATTGGGGCTTTCGACCTCTGAAGTGTGAATATATGCAGGACAAATAAACTCCATCAGTTAAACCCTATGCGTCATTACACTTCATCTACCAGAGGAGGCGCCACCTGCTACTTCCACAAGGTTGCGGCGCCCTTCCCTGGTTGCCACCACAACACCAGACAGCTGGCGGACTCCTTGCCCACCTTCACACATTCTCTCTCTCTCTCTCTCTCTCTCTCTCTCTCTCTCTCTCGCTCTGCCACTGACAGACGTTGGTTATCAGTGCCAGAACTGCTGACAGGAGTCCGGGGTGAGTGTCAGCTTTAGCCACGGTCCGAGCGGGTGGAAAGATGGGCGGGAGTGGGGGAGGGAGTGAGCGACGGGAAGATAATTTGGAGGGCCTGTGCCAAAAGCCGCTCTTCTGGTGACTGAGGTGATGATTTGGTCGATGAAACAGGATGACAACGCGGCAGTTGGCCACTAGAAAGCCATTAAACCACAACGCCTGCAGACTACAAAGATGGAGTCCCACTGTGACACATGGAGGTGGACACTTGATGCCTTTCCAAGTCGCCATGTAGATAGTATACAACGGACTCCGATTCTTGATTTTGATGGACGCAAAGACATTTTCTTTATGTGTTTGACCTTTTTTTTTGTTTACAATGGTGCATTGTAGTTTTCATTGTAAAATTTTCTGCGGGATTCTTGTGCTTAAAAGCTAACTAAGCCCCGCATGCTTTCAGGTGACAACCATCTGCTTTGACCAGGTCAAATTTAATCGGATCAACTCAGATTAAATATACAGCTCTGCAGAGTTGGCACAGCAGCACCTCTGTGGGCTCGCTGACTTTGACTTGACATTGATTCTTTTTCCATAACTACAAGTGGTAACCATAGAGACTGAATACTAACTCTGTTCTTACATCTGCTGAGGGATGATATCATAAGCATGGTACAAATTTAGCATCAGCTACAGGCTTTGTCTTTTATTTTTCATGAGTGCCGAAAAGGGCAAAACACTTGATGGATGGATGGATGGATATATGTACATCATGGGGGGGGGGGGGGGGGGGGGGGGGGGTTAGTGCTGATGTTTCTCTCATTTGCTTTGAGGTTGAATTTCAGACATCAGAGTGTTGTTTCTACAGTGGTCGTCATTGACACTCAAGAGGCTTTGTTTAACTAAAATGAGGTTTGAATTACTGTTATCACATTTTCACCATCCATGTGAGCGTTGTGACTTTAGCACTGAGGAAGGGGAGTGCAATATTCATCAGTTATAAAGTCATTAACACATTTATTTATTTGACATGAAGTGTGTGTGTGTTGTGAGTGATTTTCAGGAATAAACTGTCTTCACAGCACAAAAGGAATTCTGTCATTACGCTTAATATTTTAGGGACTAAAACAAATTTTCAGCAACAGAAAAAAGTATAAATAGGCTTGTTACCATTGTTACAGTTCTATGACATTTGGAGAAGATATGAATTATTTTGAAATCTTTATACATTACTCGAGGCAATAAAGTTATTTTTAAATGTAAAAGTTTTTGCGCTCTATTATTATTAATATTTATTTTCTCTGTGTTTCAAAGCCTTCACTCCCTCTCTCTGTACTGGAGGCTCTTGGCAGTTGTCCAGAGCGGTTCGTTGTCAAGATTTTGGCTGCAGTCAGTGGAAAGGTCAACCCAGGCGGTGAGGACAGTGTTTTTTTTACCAAATCAACATTCATCTTTCTATGATATGGTTTGGTTTCCATGGAAACTGCACTGGAATTATTTCACTCTTTTCCCAACAGTAAAATCCACTGGAGGTGATGCAGCACATCGTGTCTGAGGACGACTGTTTGTGTTCAGTGTTGTGTGTGTGTCTGTGTGTGTGCGTCTGTCTGTGGGGGAGAGAAAAAGACAACACACAGTCACAAAGTTTTCAATCCAATGACTTTAAAGAACTTCAGCCACAAATTCACTGGTGAAGAGGCACTTTGAGCTGCATGTTCATGGACGTAATACCAAACAGATAACGTTTAACACACACACACACGTTTAATTGTGAATCTTCATCTCCAAAATATTCCACACTCATGCTCAACTTTCTGCCTCCACTTTCTAACACTATCTGACCCTTTTCACCAAAAAACATTTCTGAATACAAGTCTTAGTTCAGCCTTTTTGACCACCACACGCTGAATGAACCTCAGCTCGCTCACTTGCCTGAAGTTATTTCTTAACTTTAGCCCGACCCTGCGGCCCACCCGAGTCAATTTCAGATGGAACGAAGGACCAGAAATGCCTCACCTTTCTATTTCTGTGAAGACATTCAGTTCTTAATATTCCAGAAGTACACAGAAACACGCACACACACAGACAGACATTTCACCACACAGGCTGAGCTTCCTCTACTGTAAGTGGTTACCATAGATACCACATGGCGAGGCTCATGAAGTACAGTGAGTCCCTCTCACGTGGGAGCTATCGTGTATTTATAGAAGCACTGTGGTGCGGCCAGGAACGAGTTTAGACAATCAAATTTTGGGGCAATAACAAGCAGTGCTGTAGCTGGTGAGATGTAATGTGAGCAACATTCTACTTGTACTTGACTTCCTTCTTTTTTCTGCAGCTCTTTATTATTTAATCGCCCTCCCAGCATGCCTTTGTGTACGTCAGTCTCTGTCTCTCCACAGACCGATTCTAGGACTCGCGCTGAGAGAAAAGCTTGACAAAAGCTTGACAAAAGCTCCCATTTCTAGTTCTGCCGTCTCAGAGCTCTTCCTGCAAAAGGTCAGCAAGTTTTTGGAAGTTTATTGTGATAATCTGCTAGCTCTGCACCAAGCTGCGTGTTATTGGGAATCAAATACGCAGTACATATCATGACATGTTTAATTAAATCCTATTTAGCTGAATAATGAACTAATTAACAAACTCCTACTGAAGGGGTTTTTTCTTCTTCTTCGAAACACATTGGATTTCGAAGTATGTCCCCTTATCTTCCCAAAGTAATTGCACTTCCTAAACTGACATAATTGAATTGCCACCCAGTCTCGCGCATGAGGTGTATTGTTCTAAAGGGATGAAGCATACGCATTTACAATCCATTATAATCACTGAGCCTTCATCTCAATTCAGACTAAAGTTTAATAATGGTTCACTGATTATGTTTTGTAGAAATATTGTCTATAAGACATTAGGGTCTATTATTTAACATTGTCCCAATGACACGCACTTTAAAAAGTAATGGCGAGGTACACGGATGCACGATTTCGGCTAAATCGAATAGAGAATGAGATGTCAGGAGATGTCGGCTTTAACGGGGTAATCAATAAGACAGGTGAAAGGATTCACCTGAGCCTATATTGACTTTCCGTAAGTAGGACTAATATCTGTTATATGCAATGATGTGCTTTTGCACAGCGCCCATTGTATCCAGTCCAACCATCTGCCTCCCTGCTCTCCGGAGTACTTATGTTTGGCTGCGTGCCTGACAGAGCATTTACTTCAAGGCTTGGTATCCAGGAAGACAGTGATCCGGTCAGGAAGACAGGCGTCACATTTTAATAGCTGTCTATAAGTCAGTCACTCATGCCGCCCTTCAGAATATGCATCCGGCTACGCAGGACACCATTCTACAAACAGGCCATTTATCCAGTCAGTCAGTCAGACAATCACCCAGCCAACAAGCTTGGATTGTAATCACTGTACCAAACGGACAAGAATGACACTGCTGCATGCAGGAACCCACACACGCATGTGGGTGCTCACAAAGAATCCCCATTTCGGCCACAGCAGACGTCTCTAATAAAGAACAATACGGCTTCATGGAGATTGAATTGGATGGTGCATGTGACAAGCTTGAAAAGCAGAGATTAATAATGACTGCACGGGTGTTCCCAGTGCGTGATACGTACAATCCATGGAGGGGGGATTAAAGAGTAATGGCTCCTGTCTGTGTTATGTGAACATGAACGCCACATAAATGGGTCTCTGACTGACCGTGATGTGAGAAGTCGTTGAACGCTGCGTGAGACGTTTACACCAATCGGGGAGAGAGATAGTTTTCGTCCCGAGTCATGCAGGAGCCCGTCTGTCGCCGGCAGAGTGAATCAGGTCAGGCGTCCGTCATGGTCAGACGAGCTGACCTCATGGTTGATAAGTTGATCCCGACATTATGGTGAGATTACTTTGTCTACCAGCCGGGCAACGGGAATCTTCATTTGTTCACAAATTATATAAATTTGTCTCAATTGCCAATGTGCCGCTGCTGAATACTGCTGCTGCTACTTGATGACACTGATACCTCTATGTCCACCTTTACTACTATTCCTACGGCTATTCAGCCCATACCACCACTCCTACTTCTTCTGTTGCTTTAACTCTTGGTCGGCTGCCGTGGATCCCGAGAAAGAAAAAACAAACATCTAAAGTTCTTTGGTTTGATCTTCCAGTACATCCATTAGGGATAAGTATGTATCTCACCAACACACCAGCATCAAGAAACTCAATTCATGGGAAGTGCATGTGAATTGTTGTGACTCTTCGAGCTTTAGTATTTAGGGCTAAATAGCTAAATAGTATTAACCATGATTTTTCTGTTCATGCGGTTATTTATACCCTTTGAATGCTTGCGTTCGATTTGAAAGTCCTTTGTTGTTTTATACATATCATTTAAATCATCATTTTGAGATCGTTATATAACTTGTGTTTTGAGTAGAACCAGACCAGAGTAAAAGGATTATGTTCCACATTTGAATGCTGTCAGAAGATTATCCTTTATTTCTCTCTCTCACATTAATTATTGACAGCTATAATGAAAAAGTAATGCTGAGGAGAATAAATCTATGCTTGCCTATTGACCAATCGGGACACAATTTAGTGAACATATTTGGTGGAGATGGAACCATGTTTTCAATTATAGAGTCTGGGAAAGTTAAGGCTCGCAGTGTGCAGTGCATGTCTTTAAATCGGAACGTTAGTCGGCAAACAACGAAATCCCTCGGAAAGATGCCTCCCAAAAGCCTTTTGGGAGGCATCTTCATTGTGACCTTTGACATAACCACTTCATGGTTGTGCACGCTGCCGAGTGAGCCGCTGCTGAGAGATCAACTTTACTGGGTCAATGTGAAAATGAATTTAGTTTTTGCAAAGATATGAACTCAGCGTTGTGGGAATAGCTGTGTGTGTGTGTGTGTGTGTGTGTGTGTGTGTGTGTGTGCGCGCGCGCTCCGTCTGTGGACAGTGTGAGTTTGAAGTTGCACTAAATGCATCTACCACCTACTCCACTCAACCACTATATGAATCACAGGTCATCGTGCTTTACCCCTAGTAGCAATTTGCCATCTTTCTATAGCCAAGCATCGCACACGCTCACGCTCATGAGCACGCGCGCACACGCCACACGCAGACACGCGCGCACACAAAGAAGCCAGCCGCAAAAATGATATCATTTTAAAATGGTTCTGCACTCAAAAGGTCACCGGCGTGCCGTCTATTGATCGGATAGTATTAGTGCACTTCTCCACGCAGCCGCTCTGTTTTCTGTTTTTTTTATCCTCGCCATCGCCTCCACTCAACATCCTTATTTAATGAATAAATAACCGTCATCATCTCCATCAAACAGACGCATGTTTTAAATATACAAGTTGCTTTTGGGAGCGTGGGGGAGTCTTGTAAAGAGTCTTTTTAAGAGCTCCGTTAATGCCCCCCGCCCCCCCCTTCCTCTTCACTCTCTCAAAAACTCTTCAGGTTTTGTCTAACTGAGCGATTCCGAGGCGGGCGCAACCGCACTGGAGGGGAAGTCAAGTCGTGCCAGACTGGCGCGATATATCCTCGCACGGTTCGCAACTAAAAGAAGATCCGACGCGCGTTTAATCATGCTTTTAAATGATGGGAGATGCTGATTTTAAAAGTTGACCAGGGATTTCTAGTTGTGGGGTGTTTGCGAGGGATGGCTTTCCTTTTAACTTGCTTATGTCTGTCTTGGTGAGTATGGCAACTCTTTCCTCGGCGTGTTGTCCGACTTTTACGCACGGGTGTACCGTGGATTTGTGTGCATGTGAGATGCATTTTCAATCGTGTAGTAATCTGTTAGAATGCATCTCATTCGTGCATATCTACTTTAGTTACAGTGTAAGCGGTGTTTGGGGAAATCAGAACGGCGATACCAGCATCTATTTGGACAACATCACGCGCATATTGGATAGATTACTGGATGGCTACGACAACAGGCTGCGACCTGGATTTGGAGGTATGCACGCTAATGACCGTGACATGTTCTCTTTTATTCGATATTGTCTGTCTTTATTGGATCATGTGTCTTTTCTCAGAAGATAAACTTTTACTCCAGGAGCTGTGTGTGTGTGTGTGTGTGTGTGTGTGTGCAGATTTTTTATACTCTATTCGTGCTGTAAAGGTTCAATTGTACAGTTTAATCTCTTGTAAATACGTATAACACTACTAACAACTGCAAAGTGTTTGCAAATCAGCTAAACTCAATTGCATGTTCCTTTTGGATTTCCAGTGTTCATTTTCTCTTTGAATATATATTAGAATATAGCTTTTTTTTTCACTGCTCTGTGTTTAAAAAATGGTCTCTACCAAATATTTTGTTATTGTGTGTGTCAAAGCAACTACTTATCCTCCTGCTGTAGGTCCAGTTACAGAGGTCAAAACTGACATCTTTGTCACCAGCTTTGGACCTGTTTCAGATGTTGAGATGGTATGTAAACCATGCTGAAGCTGATTCACATACACACGCATCAGTTCTCGTCACTTATTACCAAAGTCAGCCCACGTGTGTGAATACCAAAGACAATACGTGCAGTTTTCCCTGTATCTCTGTGAATGCAGCATCTCGTCATGGCTCTCCTAGCCTTCATTATTCCAGCATTTGGGCAGGACGTCATTAGTGCGGCTTAGGATTTTAATCTGGTTGACAATCCTCCCGTCAGGGAGGGAGAGAGAGAGAGAGAGGACGAGAGAGATATGTGGCTGATGTTGGGACGAGGTTTTCTTTATGTGTCATGGGATAGGCTGAGCGCTGTCGGTCTGAAGTAGTGCTTTAGCTTTCACTGTATCTAAAGCCCACTTGAACTGCCATGTGATAGACTAGTAGCAGCTCTAGAAAGACGCATGTAAAAGGCTCTTCGCAGCAGCACGGCCGTCCTTTTGATCTTAAGTCATCACAGATCTGCTGCTGGCTACAGATGGATTAAACTGTTTCAGTGTTCAATGATTGCATCATCAAATACACAACAAACGTACTTGATTTTTTATTAATGGGAGATAATATGATCAAACAAATATGTTACAAACTATGTTTTAGTGGGTCTGTTTGAGTTGCATTGAAGTAATTTATGTGTCTGTTGAAGAAAAATCATCAATTTCGAGAAGATGACCGTATGTCTAAAACTCCCCTAAAAAAGAAACAATAAAAGATGAAGGTCTTCATAGTAGAATATTTTAATAAAAAACCTTTGTTTTTACTCTGTTTGCAATGGCAGCAAAATAATAATGGTCCAGAAACAGAGAATCAAAGGTCTACATCAAAGGTCTTTAAAAAAAAAAAACGGCTCACAAACCCATCTGCCGCTCTCTCTCCGTGGGCTGGAGGACGTAGTAGCGGCAGGAGCAGAATCAGCACCAGCAGTGGGACTGGTAGTAGTAGTAGCTGTGGCTGTAAATAAATCCTTAACCCACATTCCAACGTCCATCCAGGAATACACCATGGACGTCTTCTTCCGCCAGACCTGGATTGACGAGCGGCTGAAATTCGAGGGCCCTATCGAGATCCTGCGGCTCAACAACCTGATGGTCAGCAAGATCTGGACGCCGGACACCTTTTTCCGGAATGGCAAGAGGTCGATCTCTCACAACATGACCACCCCCAACAAGCTGTTCCGCATCATGCAGAACGGAACTATCCTCTACACCATGAGGTAACAGTGCTGGATGGTGAGCTCCAAGCCAAGCCAAGACCGGAATAGAGCGCAAGCCTGGAAGGCAAATCAAACAAAACAAGCATCCAAGAATATGCACAGACATAAAAAAGAAAACGTAGAGTGCCATTCCAAAAAAAACTAGATGTGTGCCATCTGATATTGAAAAACAGGCTTGGAAAGCGACTCAAACAAACATGACTCCGGCTGCGTTCCAATATAGCATGAAAAACAGTAATCCCTCTAAGTTACAGACAGCCCAAATTTAGATGATTTAAATGGATTAACTTTACTTTAAATACTCACTGAACAACTTCAGTGATCTTTTTCTTTTATATTTTTTTTTATTTAATTGTGTTTTTATTTTTCCTTGCAAAAGGCTCAGTTGAATTATTTGACATTTCTATTTTGTATTTGTATTTGTATTTTCTATTTTCTATTTTCTATTTTATATATATATATATATGAAACACTCATTTCAATTCTTCTCTATTCTGACAGATTAACCATAAATGCAGAGTGTCCCATGCGCCTGATGAACTTCCCCATGGATGGCCATGCCTGTCCGCTCAAGTTCGGGAGTTGTGAGTTTGTTTTTGTTAAGTCACCAATTATTATGTCAGTTTTACTCGTCTCAACTACCTTTGGGAAACTTTGAAGATAAAACCCAGCAATCTTTGTTGTATTAAACTATTTTTCAGTGTTGCTTGTTTTATTTCTTTCACTTGCTTTATCTATTTTAGTTATTGTAATTTAACGTTTGAAATAATCACCTCTGGTTTCATAGCCAGTAACATATTTGTCTCTTTGTCAGTTAACCCTTTCAGAGTGTCAAAGTCTTTTTTGTGCTTTGTGTCCCAAATGATCTAAAAAAACAAAATGGAAAAAAATGAAATCTTCAGATGGTTGTTGTTATTTTGATCAAACGTTGTCACCCATCCCATGCAGATGCTTACCCCATGAGCGAGATCGTGTACACTTGGAAGAAAGGTCCCCAGTCCTCTGTGGAGGTGCCACAGGAATCGTCCAGTCTGTTGCAGTACGACCTCATCGGTCAGACGGTGTCAAGTGAGAGACTAAAGTCCAACACAGGTGAGGAGAGATTGTGCTTTGCAACGTGCAGTATCTAATTATATTGATATAAAACCATTTCTCAGTTATTGGTTTATTTTATGTGATGTGTGATGTGTTTTTGTATCTCTGGGATAAGTATCCTCTATTATACATTACCAGATATTTAATGTTAAAAAAATATATATATGTTAATCAAAACATTAAAAGTACAAATGTTGTGTTGATGAATCAGGGATATGACACCAATAGCAATACAAATGTTTGGTGTTTACCCTCAGGTGAATATGTCATCATGACGGTCCACTTCCACCTGCAGAGGAAAATGGGCTTCTTCCTGATTCAGACGTATATTCCCTGTATCATGACCGTCATCCTGGCCCAAGTCTCTTTCTGGATTAATAAAGAATCAGTTCCAGCGAGGACGGTGTTTGGTAAGATTTCGTTGAATTTACTCAAATGCCGAAAACAAATTCCAGCTAAAGTTTCAAGCCCGTTTTCAAAGAAAAGGGGAAATCAATTCTGTTGCTCATTGTTTTCCTGCTTTGTCATTTTGGCTGCCAAGACTCTATGAATTGCAAATAATACTGTTCTCTCGGTAGCCGTCTCACTTGTTATTTTTCCTAAGAGGAGTACAGTGTTTTCTAAAATGTAAATCACACCACTTACCTGAGTGGACAAGACATCTCCAATGCTGTGCCACTTGCTTACAGATCCTCCATCGCCATTCTAACCTTTCTTAATCATCTCTATTCCTCTGCCACTGTGGTGGAGCTGAATTAATTGGGAATAAATATCCCTTTTTTTAAACTGGTCATGCAGGGCAGTGAGCGAGAGGATGTTTGCTCGGCCCTCTCCGGAGCACTCACAGGTTCCACTTGGTCACGTTAGATCACGCTACAGTTGCCACCGAGCGCTCGCCTCAGGAGCAGAGAGACACACTGAAGAGAGAATGAGACCGAAAGAAATGAGAGGCAAAGAGACAGGGACAAAAGTACGCGTAAAAACATGGCGTGGGAAGTGTTGGAAGTTCCTCTCTTTTTTAATCATTTGACCCGTGTTTTTTTTCATTTTCATCTTTGCTGGACCTTGCATATCATGGATCTATAGCTTGTGCTTGTTTTGGCAAGCGAGCCGGCGCTTTAACAAGCATGGATGCTTTTATAGACGATGGATCCCAACCATTAGTGTTGGCATGAAAGTCTGTGGCAACTCCTTAAACCTTGCTCGTTCTGCTGTTTTTTGTTTCACTTAATATTGGGAAAAAATAGGAGAAAAACATTTATTGTCTGGACTTGTTGTTGTTAGAAAGGATCTTTGGGCCAACCACGGGCAACGCTGGCTGTTTTTGAAGAAGTTGTTTTGCAAAAATCCGCCTATTGGATATTCACAGATCCAAACTTCCTTGGATCCTTCCTTCCATTAAAGGCCTTTAGGGACAATGTCTCATTTCTCTCTCTCTCTCTCATTTATCAAAATGCTAAAAAGAGCCATTATCCGATTAAGTTTGCTTCACACTCCCAATGGTGCGCGTGTGATGGAAAAGAGAAGGCAAACTGGTGTATGCATGCGCTCCACCCTGACAGAACATTAACTCATCGTACGCCAACAACCTCTCTAAGAGCTGAAAGTCCCTCGAGCGCAGGTCTCACAGACTTAATTGAGTGTGGCCTAATTTGTACCTTGCTTTTTTTTTCATGTAAAGGCACATAAATGCCCCCAGCGTTTCATTTCTATACTGTTTTGATACTTCGTCCCCCTCCCTCCTACTCCTTTCTTCCATCATCTTTCTTTTGCCTCTCGCCCGTAACCATAAAGGCCTTCTTGCCCCCTCCCCATCGCCTTAGCAGCCATTCAGCTTGTGCTTGAGCATGGGACAGTCGCCGTTGGCTGGCTATTGGAGGAAGTTGTATTTGAGAACTTTAGCTCTCACTTCTCACAAGTGTTGTGTCGAACATGCTTTTAAGACATTAAGAGTTGCATTAAATTCCACATAAGTTCCTACGCTGCAAATTTGACCACAGTGCACGTTCGCTAAAAGCCCGGGCTGCAGTATTCAATGGCCCCTTTTCTCTGCTTCCTATTGCTTGGTGAGAATGAATTAGAAATGGACTTTGCTAATGTGTCATTGAAAGAAGGGTTCAATATCTGCATCTTCTTACTTAATGAGGTTAGAATCCGGCCAAGATGCAAGAAAATCTCTTTCCTAAGGATTAAGAGTTTTTTCCGTAGGTGTTTTTTTAATAGTTTGACACTTTAAAAGTTCCTTTAAAATGCACCTGCAATGGATCTTGTGTTCATTTTAAACCACCATGTATTTAAGGTAGTTAAAATATTTTTCTTTATTGAATAGTGCTCAAAGGATCTTTGTACTCTGAGTAATAGCCAGAAGTTTGAAAAGAACTTTCAACGTGGCTGAAAAGAGCACTATTTATTTAATTAAGAAAGAAAGAAATCAAAAACAAATGTTGCTTATCAGTTGATTCATGTATTTTCCCTTCTTCCCACTTCTTCCTTAGTTCAGTCTGTTGTCCTTCCCATAAGACCCGTGGCTTCAGTTAATAGCAACTAGCAGTTAAACAGATATTAGTAAAGGCTTTGTGTGCGGGTCATTGAATCAATGGTAACGAAATGGATTTCTTTGGGAATGTTTACAGATACATTTGGTTTTGTTTCCTCGTGCAGGGGCACAAGTTAGTCTGTTTATGGAGAGATTATCTTCAACTGAAGTGACTTTTTGGCAAAGCTGGTTGAGCCTGACATTCTAGCTCAATGGCATCAAACAGTTTATGCCCCTTTTCAAAGATAATCTTTGAGACAATAGTCTTTTTTTGAAAATCACTTTACATCTATTCACACAACACAACACAGATTTTCATAGTTTGCATGTATGTTTAAAGGTTGAGTAAGAATTCTTCTTGATTTGTAGAATATTTGGACAATTTAAATAATTATAAATTACTCAATCCAAAGCTTCAGCTTCATGCCACCGTTTTTAGACATAAGTGGACATTCAAACACAAATTTAGTCCATATTGAAGCAGAGTGTAACTAGCACTAATAAGTCATTTTTTATACTTGTTCATCTTGTACATTTTCTTTCACAAACTGGGTCTTCAGAAAATCCCCAAATCATAGTGGTGATAGCGTTTCAAACCGCGTGTTAATGATCTCACTCACAAAGTAGCTTTGTATCATCCTGCAGTTATTTGGTCTAATCAATCCTGAAACAACAGAGGATTCAGCTTCTATTATCTCGGCGTTGCTGAAGTGATCACAGGCCTTGTTTTCCAGATGGTATATCTTACGCAGAAAGAAAAAATACTGCAGTTCTGTTTGTGACTTAAAAGATAAAAAACTTCCTTGAGCAGATCGGATATGATGTATTGATTTTTAGGTTAAAGACGCTTTGTCGGAAAATCACAAGTTGAATAGTGGCTGCTTACTACTTGGCTACTTGGCTACGTATATAACTTGTTTATAACATTACATTTGCGTGCAAGTGTTTATGTGTCCGTCGAAAAGATGCTGATTGCAATGGTATCTCTTAAGCAGGCATCTGCATGGCCAGAAATTGAAACGTAAATGTCGTCATACGTCATTTACATCAACGTCATAAACACATTTTTTTTATTGTTCTTCAACTTGCTTCATAATTCTGAAACATTTCTATTTGCAACATAGTACGGTTCATGGTAACTAACCACTGACATCCATGTGTTCATTTTTTTTCCATTAGAGAGGGGTCAGCGAACGAGAAAAAGAAATCGCCCTTAGGATTAAAACAAAATATACCATATTATACAAGAAACATGTATTCTAAGCTAGCATACTGCCTCACTAAACTCTGTAAGTAAACATACGAATGGACAGGCCCATGACCCAAGTACCATGTGACTTAAACAGTGCACTCATAACTTCTGTCTCCAGGTATCACCACGGTCTTGACCATGACAACACTCAGCATCAGTGCCCGCCACTCCCTCCCCAAAGTTTCTTACGCCACGGCCATGGACTGGTTCATCGCCGTTTGCTTTGCCTTCGTTTTCTCCGCGCTGATCGAGTTTGCGGCCGTCAACTACTTCTCCACCCTGCAGGCCAACAGGGAACTGAAGAAAGCGGCGGCCACCAAGGCGGCTCAGGAGGCGGCTGCAGCTGCGCAACCGGCTGCGGCCACGGGGATCGACGGAGACGTTTCCTCGGTGAGTCTTTCGAATGTTTCATGCTCGCTGTGTTTGCATTAGGGCTGTCAATAAATACAAATTAAAAAAAGTAATTAATCGCACATTTTGAAATGTATTAATCTCGATTAATGGCGATTAAAGAATTTTGATATTGTTTTTAAAATTATGTTTTTATTGAATGTTTGTGTTGAGTAATCACTTTTGAAAGTGTGTATTTTAGACCCTGTTGTTGTTTAATTGTTAATGTTATTTTAAACACAAAACCCCTCACATTTGAGCATCTTGGAGACAGAATTCCACCGGGTGGAACTTGAACATGTTGACAATTAGTGACTCTTCCTGCTGTCTTCGTGCAATTTGCTGTCAACTCGCCATCCTTTAACGGCTGTGTTTAAAGTGCCAACAATCTCCCCACATTTAGCCAGAACGTTTTCAAACCATGGTCTTTTAGGGATACGGTGGTGGTCCTCTGCAGACTGTGTGCTGCTCAGAGTAACGTTAGATGTTGAGATGGAAGTAGCCTAGCAGCTAGCTTAACATAGCGGTGCTTTAAGTGGTCTGTGTTCCACTTACCCATCCTCTGTTTGACCCGTGGAGTAATTCCTTTGCACAGGTACATCCGATGCAAATCGATGTAACTGACTGCAGCTAGCGGCCATTTAGTTTCCGCGGTCAACTTCCGGTTAACAAACGAATGTTAACTACGTTAAAATATTTTGCTGCATGAATTCGGCCACATTAATCGCATTGATTAATGCGTTTGAGTTGACAGTCCTAGTTTGCATGAATCCACTAATTGGTCCCGGCTGGAGTTTATGCCTGTGCAAATGGGAAGGCAAACAAACAGGACTTCAGAATATGTTGTTGTTAAAATGCAAGTGTTACATAATATCCATTCCCTGTGTCATGAAATCAACCGCCAATAGCCATACTGAGCCTTTTACCTCAATTTTAAAATCTCAAGCGACCTTTTGAAGTGTGGGATGGGGACACGCCCGACTGATGAAGCTGATAAAGTAGGCTGAATTGTTTAGTCAGATCGCCTCAGCTGACCCACGAGAGAGATTCTGTCAGGAAGTGAGTCTTGATCTTTTTTTTTTTTATGTGAGTAGATATTGGCCGTGTTTCATCCTGTCTGGGGATGAAGATTATAAATATATTACCGGACATGTGAGTTTAACGGTAGGTGCATCAAATGAAATTTGGCGAAAGCAATTCCTGAATGGAACACTACATTTGAATCCTATGCTTCATTGAACTAATTAAGATAATTATTTTCTGTTTCACAGGGTTGTTTCACTATTTGTTCCGTGTTATAAATGTAGATTACATGCAGAGGTGGGATTAATGGTGATGTGTTGAGACCTTACAAATTGCTCAGAGTTTCTGTGATAAATGATGATCACAGCTGATGCTGCACTTACAGGAAATGAAAAGGGCTTCACTTGGCCTCATTACATGCCTCTACATCTCTTCATCCAACCACTCCACTGGCTCCGCCGCACTTCTGGATTTTTTTATCACACATCTAAACTGCTAAATAACACAATTCGCCACTTGGCTTCTAACTGAATGTGCTGAGAGTTTGCGGTTGAAATGTCAGTACTTCTTTTCAGCTACTTTCTCCTATATTGGACCAAGGGAATGTAGTTTGGCTATGTAATGTTTAAAAACAACATTTAGAATTTTTTTTTAAACTACATGTCCAATTTTAGCAACGTTTGCTGACTGCCAATACTTTTATGTACATATATATACTCTAAGAGTTAGTGAAGCACCTAGCATCGACTGTCGCTTTCTCACAGCAACATTTTTTTATCCAAATTGACCGGGCACATTTTTTTTTAGATGTTAGATGTTTTTAGATGTTGCACCAGCTAAAAGCAGTTAGGGTTTGCTCTGTAGTCAAACGATACACAGATTCCGCCAACAACATGCTTATGAAACATTCTTCCGGTTGGACAGACTGATAACGCAGAGATTGGGTGTGATTTCCACGGTAGTGGGCTAGACGTAAACCCAAATGAGGGAAAATAATGCCAGTATAGCCTGCGGTACTGAATATTCTATTCTATTCTGGATTCTCGCATGAATCACTACCATGGCTCTATACGTCTGGTTTTCCTCCTGCCTTTTCTTTGCCTTTTCTTTTTCTGGTTCTCAGTTGTTGTCTCTTGATAAACATGCCTCTATTTCTCCTCCTGCCCATCTCACTCTGTTCGTCTCTCCCTGGATCTAAATTCATTCTCAGATATTTCAGTTCATACAATTTCATTGTTCTCCTCCCTTTCCAATTCAATCTGGCTTTATTGGCATCGCATGTAAACAAAGCTTTGTCGCAAAGGCACATCAAATTAAAAGTAGATTGAGAAAAAGAAAGCAATTCTGAACATAATAAACACTGGTGAATCAATATGAACAGTGAACATTAAAGAATATGATTAGATTTAATTGCGTCTTTAAATTCTGGACACACCGAGGACATTTCATACATCATTTGTACAATCTTTGCAGTCATTCCACCAGTTGAACGTCTCTGTCGAGATTGTTGCTGCGTGATTTGTTTCATCCTTGCCCTCTTCTCTAGGATTGGTTCAGTGGTTTCGCGTCCACATTCGTCCCAGTGATTACTTAAGAGAGGTGCATGAAAAGAGGCTTGATGACAGATTTAGATGGTTTATTATATCTTTATATCACTCATGTAGAATTTCTACTTCTTGACCTGCTTTCTTGGAATGCACGCTGTACTGTGTACAGTCTCTCTTTTTAATCCTCGGCCCCGTCAGCGACCAACTCATATACTTCTCCATCTAATCGATACCTTCATCCTTCTTTCCTTTCAAAACGCACAGACAAAAAGTGCACCAACATGTAACATTATCCCTCCTCTCCAGCCCCCTGTGGTGCTCTTCATTTGAACCCTTTATTCCCGACACACTGTCTCTTCCGCTCTCTGTTATATGCACACACACACACACACACACACACACACACACACACACACACACACACACACACCTCTGACCTCTTGACCATCGCTCTCGAGCCTTTTCCCTCTCACTTTCCCCCTTTCCCCCTGACACAACGCACGGCCACGCATAATCTGCAGCGCGCACTCAAACCCTCACACGGGCCTCCATATAACACAGACGCGTAATCTGCAGCAATTTATGGCCCTTGACGTCCAATCAATTCAGTCACCCCTCTCTACGATGTCCTGTCCATCCATCCGTCCATCTATAGCACGTCTATCATCAACCCATCCCTCTGTGCCAGTCTTCCAGTCGGCCCTGTACCCGGCTGATACCCACAGAGTGACACGAGGAGACAGCCAGTGGCTCTGTGAACGATGTTGCTGCAGATTATGTAAGAGCCATAGATTAAGGGAATATCCAGCAGATCACTGCAGGCTCACATGAAGGAGGGCAGCAAGTAGAGGAGGAGGGGGCGGTGGGGCGGTGGGGGGGGGTTGAGAAAGCTTGCCCAGTCGGTTTTCTGCGGCGCAAGATGGAGAGATGGATGTGAGGCACCAACAGGGTTGTTTTTTGTGTTGAGTGTGTGTGTGAAAGAGAGAGAGAGAGAGATACACCGAGGGAAGGAGAGAGTGGGAGGGATGCATCATGGAAAATGACCGCTTTCAACAAATATGTAGGAGGAAATACTCTACACAGAGAAAAGAAACACAATGGTGGACCACTGGGGCTAGAAATAGCCACCCCACAGTCACGCTTTGGAATACTACCTGTGATGACTGTCAGGTGATGCCACAGCAGGAAAGGACACCTCAGAGCAACAAGAGACATGTCTCATTTGATGAGCTTGATGCACAAATGAAAACACAAGCATTTCCAGTGGCTCATGTGAGTAGGCGTTGCAGTATGTGGTGCAGGAAATAAACAGAAAATAAAACATTGGTGGGAGAGAATTACGGCGAGGGAGAGAGACAGAGAGAGAGAGAGAGAGAGAGAGAGAGATGAAGAAGGGACCTTTATTTGTAGACACGTCCTGATTGCATTGGGACAAGTTTGATTTTCATGCATTTGTCCCGTCGTCACAGTGTCCGGATGAATTAGTCCTGGGAGTTATTGGCTTTCAAGCTCTGGCCACAGTTTTGACACCAGATGTGCTGTTGGTTTTTTGTGGAGGTTTTGTGTTTGTCACACAGTACATTCTGCGCACTCTTGAGTCATAGCGACTACGACTGTTCTGTGATCAGTGGGATCATTTGAAATCAAGAGACCCGTTTAATGTTCATTATGCAACCTGTGCTGTATGGCTGCCGTGCACTGCTCATTGGCATGTTTGACCTGCTCAGGCACGTCATCGCGTTTCCCGGCTTGTGTCCGTGCAGAAAACGAGCGTGAATAAAACATGGTAACATTCATCAAAAAATTTGTGCTTGTGAGTAAAAAGCTCCACAGGGTATATGTAGAAGTTTAATCTTTTATTTATATGTCAGTCGTGGTTATTAGTGATGCAATATATGGATAGTTTTCATTTGTAGAGTTTGCTCAGCAAAACAAAGGAGTACAGCAGCGTCGGCTGAAATATTGGATTTAAATGTTAAATGAATGGAGAGAAAGCATCATTGTAATATTTGACTCTTCCTCCGGGCTTTGTGTAAGGAAGACCGTAAAGCGTTATGTCATCGCAGTTTTTATAGTTTCCCTTTGGGCGAGCCGCTGGAAGCTAGTGGTAATAATACACCAGCGTTCACATTTGTTGTATGAACATGTATGACTAAGATGAATATGCTTTTTTCACTTTCCTCAGTTCATGTTTAGAATGCAGTGTGGTGTTATGTTGTGAAAGGGGGTAAACTCACATTTTATTCATTGCTAATGATCAGAAAATCTCTCCCTTTTCGTTGCACAACTCGTGCAGTTACGCATAAGGAATAGCTAAAGTAAACAGAAACAGAATTAAATAAACAGAATATTGTATTGTTTATTCCAACTGATGTACATATTCTGTATTCTCTTTCCTTTCTAGAAATAAACAAACAAAGTAGAGGATCATAGCTGATGTATTCAGTACATGTAGCCACCGCTCGCTACTTCCTTTCAATACATTAACACACAACATACATCCTCCATAAGTTCATATACACCCACTCAACACCCACTTAGATGAGCCTGACATCTCCCATGTCGGTGGTGCACAGTAACCTTATTTCACAAACTCACCTCCACATACATAATAAAACTCACTTACGTGTAGCTCCCACCCACGCATACCAATACCCACACCCAAACAAGCATCCGTACATCCATCAGGCCCGTCCTCGCTGTGTGAGTGGTTCTGCAAAGAGAAGAGGAGATTATTCCTCTGGGATCCCTCAGGAAGAAGCCTTACAAGCCTGTTGTTATTATTAACAAAACACATAACACACTGCATGATCATTGACAGCTATAGGAAGCATTATAGTTTTAGGATATCAATAACTAAGTTCTGTAGTCAAATGTTGGAAGATTCCCCATCAGCCAGAGGATTGGAATAGATTGAGAGTTTCTTAACCTGTAGAGGAGCGTGTAATCCTGTTGCCTCACAAATCCAGCCTAAATCTTACAAGATTTTTTCCCAAACTATAGTCTGGAGAAAAAAAAAAACACCACGCACTGCGGCTGGAATGAGCTCCACCGTTTAACGGGAACAAGTCGGTGAACTACAGTATGTATGAAGTTTATTTACTCCACACTGAGGTGATCATTATTCTTTTGAAGTATGGTTTATTTGACAAACACAAACCTGTGCTTGGTTAATAATTTAGGAAAAGCCCATAGCGTGTGGTACCGAACTAGCATCAATGGACTTGTTTTTTTGAGTCTGGTCTCTGGTGATAGATATGGCTGCTCCTGATATTGGCCTTCGGGTGACTTTTGTTGCACCATGTGACTAAGCTCTCATTAGCTTTTTTACAAACACTTCCTCTATGGCTCAACTAGAGAGCAGAATTAAAACATATTTTCTGAACAAAAACATTCATACCTCATCACCAGCCTGCAGGAAGGTGGCAGATTCTGAATGAAAGCAGCCCGAGGGACGCTTCGTTCTGCCACGGTCCGATCCCTGTGTGCGCGCTGACCCGTGAGCTCCGTGAGCCTCGGTACACCGAGCGGCGTGACAAATCTGCACAATTTGACCCGGGGATGAGAACGGGCTGAACATCCTGCTTAATGGCCCGGGGCTGTACTCCCACGTGGAGTCAATACATATATATATATTGTACATATACACATGGAACATTAGATCTTCCAATAATTCTAAGATGGTTGTTGTTGTTGTTTTTTTATTGACGGAAGATGTGTAAATGTTACACTATGCACACCTACACTACATCTTAATGAAGGTTGTGTTTGGTCCCTTCTTGATCCATCCAAGAATCAATTCCGTTTCTCCCTCTTTCGATGTCTCTGTCATTCTCTCGGCCACTACAGCCGACGCAATGTTCCTCGACCCGTTTCCGAGATGCACGCTCCCTCCCTTCGATCGGTACGCGTGCTGCAGCTGATTTACAGCTGCTGGAGCAGCGTGCTGAGATCACACTGGTTTACTGAAAGCTGGCGAGCCACAGCGCTGTGTCTATACGGTGCAGGTTTCTGTGTGCGAGGTGTTTTGTTTGCTTCCCATGACTGTATCACTCCTCGCGGAACGGGTTGATGGAAAGCAAATCAAATCAAAAAACAGAAGAGCATCGATTTCCTTTGTTGTCCTTAATTGCTCGTGGAACTCATCGGTATCCGAAACAGTTTTTGCAAACATACACGTTTCCCACATGCAATAATCAACTTTTTTTAAATTATGTCTTTAATGTGTTGACATAAATTACATTGGATCGAGTTGTCCCCTTTAAACACACACTTTGCACTTAGCGTCCATATTTTACGACCTCCTATATGATGATTTCATGAATCTGGAAACCGCACAGCTCTCGTTCGATTAACAATGCCCTCATATTACATCATGCACAATCTTCCTCAATACCACTTTCCTCATACCCATTAAATGCATTGTGCTTTTTCCGTCTCCAAGCTGGATGCCAGCAGTGTGCTGAAGAAGAGGATGAACTCTGCCTCGCTGTTTGACCGCCCTGCCAAAACATTTCCCAACCCACCTGTCAATGCCCAAGCCTTCCTGCAGCAGGGTTCAGCGGTGCCGGACAACAACGTCCTGACGGGCACCAGCATCATCGACAAATACTCCCGCATCCTTTTCCCGCTCTCGTTCGGCGCCTTCAACCTGGTTTACTGGATCGTCTATCTCACTAAGGACACCATGGAGATGTCCAGGTGCGTAGGGGAGATTTTATTACAAATACTTACATTACATTTAATATAGTAACAGAGAGGTGTGCGCAATAGTCGTGCAACAGGTTATCAGTGTGTATATGATGTTGCGCTTTGTACATTTGGTCAAAAACAGTAACATGACACAATGTGTATTAGATTGCAAATTGATTATTTTAAGTTTCGGAGCACAGCAAGCCGTATTTAAACAAACACCAAATGGTTCAGTGCACAGAATTGTGTGCTTGCCTGATGTCTTGATGTATTATTTTACACTTTCGGCTCTAATGATTTACAGTGTGGCTTCTAGGTGGTCAAAGGCTCCACGGATATATGAGTCATGTTTACAACTGCAATACAAGAGCACCAGGCAACGCTAGCAGGCCGTTTGTGTGCAGCGCCAACAGGCTGCAGCACACATGGCCTGCTGGGTGTCAGTGCTTTCCTTACACAGGGAACTGTGTGTAGTCTTTATGATTGCAAGAAAAGTGTTTTTGGCCTCAGGGGGCCATTTGCTTGACATAGATTACACTATTATTCTGGCATACGAGTATTGAAGGTTTAAGAAAGTGATTACAAAAAGCTTTCAGACACGAACCCCACCGGCCGCTTTCCTGCTGCTGCCAAATCGCTTTGACACATAATATCTGTGATTTCTGGTTCTGTAGCTACTGTCGTTTGCAGAGCAAACTGTAAAAGCTCAGAGGCACATTAATGTCATTCTCACAAGTGGTGTCTTTAATTTCATGTGATAAACTGAGACAGGATTCACAGTTGCAGCGCATAGGCCGTCTTTGTGCCGTTGTTACTGCCAAAGCAATGTGTCTGCCATCAGACGAAACCGTCTCGTTGGTCCTTTGATGACAACAAGCTACCCATGTTGCTCGCATACATGACCTCGGTGGACCCCGCGAGCGCTGATGGGGATGCCGGTTGAAGAAGACGGCTTTATTTCCGCGCGTGTTTGTTTGCAAGTTTGTGACTACCAAACGCTACAGACGGATGCATGTTCCTGCTCGTAACCACGGGCCTTTTCATCTACGCGGGTTCAGCTCCTTTCATTCCTCGTTTTGCTCTTTCCTCTTAAAAAGGGAACAGCTCGGAGCCTTGAACTGGTACGAGTCAAATGGCGCTGGGATGGTTCTGTGTGACTAACCCTCTTAGTAACACTGTCTCGACTGCTTCTATTAATTGATAGGGACTTTAAAGCCTGACAGAGTTCGTGTACGAATGCCGAAGAGCGGCAGCCTTCAAGGCTGTTGGAAATAGAAACATGGAAAATAAGCTGCATTTTGGTTACACCGTTGAAAATCAAGATCTTTAACATTGACAGAACCACAAGACTGTTCAGACAGTCACCCCTGGTGAAAATTAAAGCATTCGTGCTCAGTAATCTGGGCTGAATCGCGGTCCACCGTGCAATGCTTCGCACTTCCATAATTAACACTTTTACATTTCATAGCTATTTCTATTCGGCACCACCCACGCTAGCAAACCCTTGATTCCCAGTCAGATCCACGCATCACATCAATTAGATGTAAGCGGGCCGTCCTTTTCTCTCCAGGTAGATAAATATACAGCTCCGCTGGCCCCCGGCTGGAAGCAGCTAACAGCGCATGCAGCCTCCTCTACCTCTTTATGTAAGTTTGCATTTAATCGAGAGGCTCCTACTGCAAAGATAAGCCGCGGCGGAAGAAAATACTCTCTGTTTGTGCACGTGTGTGCGCAGGTGTACGTGTGCGCGTGTGTGTGTGCTTTTGTGAGGATCCAGGGGGACGAGTGTATGAATGTGCCGTGGCAGCAGTGCCTACTGACTGGAGGCTGTTTGAATGAATAGCACCATTCAGGGGAAGACACGTAGGAAACAAATTTGATGAAAACACTTCCTTCCATCAAGGGCCACAGCTGGTTGGCTCGCTGGCTGCAGACCGGCTGGCTGACTGGTGTCTCCGAGTGGCCACAGCAGGCTGAAAAACCACTTCCCCATTTTTGGGCTTAAATCAAAAAAATACTAAACGTCGTCCTTTTTCCCGACTGCAAGGCAGCAGCCATAAATGCGCTGCAGTGATCACTCGACTATCGGCCGACTCAGGAAGTGAAGAAGACCAATAAAACCGATGTATCATATTTCTCAAGGAAATTGCTTCATGCACCTCTGTCACGTAGTTGGACTGTTTGCACGAGTGCGTTTCTCACACAGCCACCTGTGCTTACGTGGACGTGTGTCTGTAAACATTTATAATTTCTCTGCTGATCTCCGCTCCTGCCTTCGCTTTCTCATATACGAGCTTTCACTTTAGTCTACACCATCACTCCCACTCAATTGCCTTCCTCTATTTCTCACTATCTCTGTGTCACCCCTTTTTCAAACACACACACACCCTCCCTCCCTCCCTCCGCTTCCTTCCCTCCCTGCCGCTTCGCTCCCCAGCCCCTCCGTCTCCCTCCATCCCGCGGGGGAAGAGCCTGTTCCAATGCTTCCTCTTTGATGAAGCAGGATGAGCAAAGATGGGTGTCCTTCTATCTTACCCACACGGCATCTTTCATCCAGGTGTTTCCGTGCAGAGCGAGGTCGCGTCCATCGCGTCTCCATAGGACTTTTGCAAATGTGTCTATCTGTCTACTTTACCGAGCGCGTAGATGCATATTGGCCATCTGGCCGAACCGCAGAGCAGGGCGGCGTTATCTAGGGAGAAATGGGCCCGTTTCACAAGGAAAGGTTAAAAGTTCAACAGTGTGCGTGTGTCACAGATCCTGTGCACACTGATTACCGATCGCTCTTTTTTATTAATAAAGCTTTGTCTTGGATTAAAAGTATTTGATAGCCAGTTGAGATGGTCTATTAATATAATATAATATGATCATCATACAACGATATAGTTATGATGGCGTTGCAACAGAAATTACATTTTTCTGGTGTTATATAACTGGTCAAAGTTAGTGGACAGCGGTTTACGTCAGTATGAGCAGTGAGATAAATTAAACTGAAGATAACCAGATCAACATTTTTCTCCTCAACCTCTTTCACTAAATAACTACTGTGTGTCATGGAACGTTCGCCTCCAGTTACACGTACAAACACACATTTGTACATTGCAAAATGTTTTCATTTGCAAATAAATGTTTATTTATCAGCGTTTTGCTCTCATGTTTGGCCTTAAAGGCACACGGGCAGAGCAGTTATTCTATCTTAGTGCGTATTACAGAAGAAGTTGGTTCTCATTGCCAGCAGCAGACTTCTCTGGCTGAAAATGTTTCTCGGCGCTGTGGAAAGTATCTCCTGCTTTAGCGCATCAGACGTAGGATGTGGAGGTGTGAACTAACTGGCAGAGGTTTCAAGACGAGCTTCACAAGGTCTTTGTGAACAACATTGGCAGCGAGGGACTGAATAAATTCAAATTTTAAAATCAGCCTCGAACAGATGCCAAGCTTCACAGTGAAGCTGATCTGGAGCGGGTGGTTACATCATGCCCATGTGCGCTGTGCAGGCAGATGTGGACTCGTGCGAGAGGGAGTAGGTGTCTGTGGAGGTGTATGCATTTTTTCTGTATAATTAAGTTTGATCAAATATAAAAATCCATAAGTCAAAGAGAGAAACCCGCCGTGGTGCCGCTCTTTCTCTGGTCCCTCGATTTAGTTTCCCTGTCTTCAGGTGAAGTTCTTTCCACTAATTCCACCTGTTTTCTCTCTTCTTTCTGTCTTACAGGGATCCCGTGTAAGCCAATGGTTCTTCGTCTTCCTGGAAACATGTCCTACACACATACGTATTCACAATAAATAGGTGACAGACGCTTGCCAAGCACTATTTTAAGCCGTCTCAGTGCATTGTATTTCTTTTTAAAGAACTCCCTTGGAAAGCGAGTGTTTTAAGAGCAGATGTACCGGCTCCTATTGCCAACTTGACCCGGGAGCTCACAGCCGGTGGGCACCAGGCTCTGGAATCATTTCAAACAGGTAGTGCAGCATCTCTCTCCGTGTGTCCCTCACTTCTTTTGTTTTTTCTATCCCCGGTGGACGGGCCAAGATGCAGCAGCTGAGCAAGCCGGGCTGCACAACCAGAGGCACTACTGTTTTTTTAACTTGTTTTTATAGCTGTCAGCGTGCAACATGCATGCGGTTCCACACGTAGTGACTTTGCATGTTGTTTAAAAAAAAATACACTTCCTCCTCTATGATGCTTAGTGCTCATTAATGGGAACGACGTAGCCTGTTGAATCCAGTGAACTCACAGCTCTTCTTTCTCCTCTTTTCTTTCCCTACAACCAATCATTTTTAATACATTGGTTTAATTTCCCTCCAAATGGTGGAGGACAGGCGGCGTCAGAGGAAATCTTCAAAGGGTTTTTTGCGGAGTGTTCCACGGACACACGGGTCTGGTTGAATATTAACTGTCACGTGCATGTGTTGATGGAGAAATGTGCATGTATAGAATTAAAATGGAAATAGCTCCTTGATTTACATGAAATAGAAATGCAGTGACGAACGACCATCATAAAAATACAAAGCTGAAATCTGTAATCAATCTAGAATTATAGAGACACAGTACCTTGGAACAAGTGAGGAATAAATAATGCGTCAGAGAGTCGTTTTTACTGAAGCCTTTGTCATCTTTCCCCAGAGAAGATTAGGTCATTTTTACGCAATAATTGTAATCATTTTTCTTTTGTACTGTCTGTACTTATTGCATCTGTTTTAATTAGACTTAAAGGATTCCTACACTGGTTGCCAATTATCTTTTGAGATGACGGCACACGCTTCTTTTGAAAAAGTAGCAAAAAATAGTTGCCTAAACCCATCATCATCAATTAAATAAAAAATAAAAAAACACATTTTCATAAATAGTCCACTTGTGTGGATTTGCATATTTCTGTGCAGAGCTTCTAATTAAGTACAGATTGTGTGACATATTTAAACCCTGCGGTGTCTAAATATAAACGTATTGGTGACTGCTTCCTCACGACATCCATCATCCGTGAGGATGTTCTCATTAAAGGTGTCCCTTATTAACACGGCACCTTTTGAAATGGAATCAAAAAGCCAACAATCCATCTGGTTGTTTACTGGGTGTCAGTTATTAAAGACAAATCCAACTCACACTTAATGTTAAAATTAGGAGGAAAAGTGTGCATATTTTTTCAAAATACATAGTGTTCATACGCATACATATCACATCCTGGTGATTTGTAGTTTTGTTCTGGTTTGGAAAGAAACTTTTAATTTGCTGTATTTATGTGTATTTCCTGAAAGACCTTCTGATTTGTAACAACACCAGAATGGTCGAGCTCACTTCAACCATACTGATAAGAGTAATAAATAATTATTATTCAATGATTCGGCATTAACATAAAATAATTATATTCAACGCTAGAAAAATGCAATATTGATTCTAGTTCGACCCCCCCAGGTTTGTTATTTCATGAAACTGGTTGCAAACAGGGAACTCAATCATCAAAAGTTAATGGAGAATCCCTCCGACTGGCAACAGCTCGGATTGCATCCAGCGCCAGAGAGTTTTTAATTATTGCTTTTTACAACATCCATGAAATACAGCAACGGTATGATGAGCGAGAGTCATGGGTGAGGCTGCAAAAACGTAAAAAGGCAAACATTTGACGAGACAATTATGGGGATCAAAGAATGTCTTCATTCTAAGGACTGTTGCATGTTTTCTTTATTATTTGTGGACTAAGGGAACAGTTGTTTCAGACCGTATGGACTCTTTGAATCCCCAATAACCTGCAATGGGACGGTGTGACAGAGTGAGCTTCTTCTCAGGCGATTGAGCTCGTTGTCTCCTACAAGCGACACCCGTAGATCTGCCCTCTGACCCCGGCCTAGCGGCTCGCCTACGAGAGCTGCGCTTGCATGACCTCTGCCCCTTCATGTGCTTGTTAGGATCGCTGAATGTAGAAGGTTTTGAACTCCATAGTATATTGAATTATATTGCTATGGCGACTGAGGCCACGGACTCCACAGGCATGGGCTTTATTGATTGTTTCATTTAGTCAGTTAATCTCTTCTGTTTTTTTCTTTCTTAAATTACACAAGTCACACGCCTAGAAATTGTGCACACAATTTAGAAGACGATGAATGCTCTACATTGTTGTTTGTATCTGTATATTTTGTGAATATGATTACGTTTTGATGTAGGCGCCTGTTTGTATTCTGACTATACGACCCTGCTTGAAGATCAGCTACACTGCATTCACATTTGTACCGGTTTGAACGACAAGACTACAAACTTTTGTATTTCTAACAGTTTGGATCATCCACGTTTTTCTCCTTGTACACATTCCTCTCCATTAGTTGTGATCAGGAACGCCTGTTTTTACCGGAACAGAGAATAATATTTGCATTCAGCTCGTTTGTCCCCTGTGAATAGATGAACCCGCACTTCTTTTCCCACATGATTGTATATTACTATGTTCAATAAAGCCAGATTATGTATATAAATATTAAAAAAAGAATCTTTTCCACTTTGTATAAGGCAGACTGAGAAATGAATGATATGAATCTATATAAACTTCACACATGAATGTCACTGTATACTAAATGTGAGTCCTTTAACTCGATACGATAATCCCAGTAATGATGTTGAGATATGAGATGACACGAGAAACTGTTTTTAATCGCACATTCATGTAAATCAGTCACAATGTGTTCTACTCATTGAATGGATTGAATGGATTACACTTAAGTTAACTACAGTTATTGAGACTTTACACTGCAAGCCCACACAAACCATCATATTTATTACGCTACATACAGACATGAACAGACACGCATGAAGTACAATTCCAAATGATAAAACAAGTCCACCAATGTTTGTTTGTTATGGGATTATTTTCGCTTAAACCACCGTTTCCCACACATCAATTCATGCATTCAGCCCCAAAGTTATTAACTAAAAGCCACATCGGAGATAACTCTCCATTCATTCACATAGAGTGGTGTAACCCCCCCACCCACCCCCCTCCAGCCACACTCTCATCTTACTCTGCTTCTATTCTTCTAAACTAAGAGCAGCCAGCAGCAGGAACAACCAGAATAAAAGGTAGTTGCATCATCAAAGTTCACGTGAGATTGGGATGCAAACACATGTGCACATCTTTGGTCACCAGGGCCAATCACGAAAGGGTAGAGTGCCACCTATTGGTGCACAACCTGAATCCTCTTTCCTCCTCGCCACCACCCATCAGCGCTCCCTCCTCCACCCACCGGCCCACCGGCGCTCCACTCCTACACACTGACTCACCATATGTTTTTTACACGGGCACAGAGAAAATCACAGTTTGACTGCACATGGTGCCCCCACACACACACACACACACACACACAGGCTGATATGTAGAAGATTGTGCGTGTGCGTGTGTGTGTGTGTGTGTGTGTGTGTGTGTGTGTGTGTGTGTGGAGACGTTGCAGAGCGTGCCTAAATATGAGCAGAAGAACAGCACACAGATTAATTCATGATGCAACAACATTAACAACAACAAACATTAACAACTCGGTAAAGTAAAGTTACACAGCTGAATATTGTAACTAAAACCTTTTTCATTTTATTTTTGAAACTCAATGTTCTCTGAATTTTCTTTGCCATCTATAATAAAAGGCAGACAAATAACATTTATATTCAAACAGGCACTGTCCTAATAAATTTGCCGTTGTCACCTCAGAACAAATCTATTGATTATGTAGCTCTGTCCTCTAAATATATGTGCATCTTTAATTCAATTTAAATTCAAGTGACGTGTCGATGCAAATCAAGTCAGTTTCAGGTGCAGAGACAAACTTGAGCAGCAAGCAACGTGTGTTTATCAATGCAAAAGTTTTACACATTATTTGCTTTGGGAAACAATTTCCAGACTGCGAAAGACTCAAAGTCACCGAGCAGGTGATTCACAGAAAGTCATTCTGTGAGTTTCAGTTTGTTTGTCGAGTATCACCAGTGAAGCCTGCGTGCCATCACCACCGGGAGGATGTGAACCCTTTCAGGAAAAGCTGTTAGAGAAAGGAAGGCGCCTTATTCTGCTGACCTTTGACTCCCCTAAAAACACACGTGGATGCACTCACACACACACACACACACACACACACGTGAAGAAATGCTTCCCCTACGCTGGCACACTGAAAGCGCGAGTGATGGAGGGCGGACGGGCCAAAGTGTGGCCGTGTCTCCTCCAACTGCGAACAATTCCCAAAGCGCTGTCAGCAGGCACCATATTAAACACATCGGATTCACTCAAACGCCAGACTGCGCCAGGCTGTCGGATCCATCCACCTTCCACGCTGTCAACCCAGGAGACAAGAGAGAAGACGACGGAGAGAGACGGAAGGCGGCAGAGGTGGAGAGGTGAGAGGACGGCCAGGAACAACCTCGAGAGGCGGAGGGCGCAGCCGACCAGGTGGAGGAAGAGACGGAGAAGATATTTGGATAAACAGATACATTAGGAAAAAGGGGGGAGGGTGGGTGCGTTTAGGGGGGCACAGGCAGAACACCAGCTCTCCTGTGCCCGACATGTCAAGCTGTTGCTCGGGGGGGAATGCAACAGTGTAAAGCAGCCAATAACCCGGAACGCTGCGTGTTGCACAGATGGGAAACAGACTCAGTGTCTCTGGCTGTGTTCGTCCCAGTGTGACGGAGCCACGGAAACACACGACGCCGTGCATTATGTCGAGGTGGCGGCCGATTTAACTCAACTTTATAGACGCTCTTTTTTCTCTGAGGCATATTATGCGCTTTCATCCACACTGATCCGAAATACTGTTGACTGTTTTGTGGTTTTGCGGCAGTACGGTACATTAAAATGTGTCACTGTTTGAAATGCATATGACTTCTGACCTCTAGAGGGAATTTATCACTGCCAAGAGTTTGATGACAACATAATTCATGTAGTTTATTTAACCTGTTAAACTTGCTGCTTATACACCAGCAGGGAGGACATCTGCTCAATGTGGATGCACTGAGAGTTGCAGAGTAGAGGATTGAACCTTTTTTTTTTAATAATCTACAGTTATGGTGAAACTTCCTTATTACATATAGGAATATTGAAAAAGCTATAGATTACCTTTTTTATATATTTTTAATTTGAATAAAATAAAAAAGAACCATTTCAAATATACGTTTGTCTGTGTGTTATTTCTCCATTATGACGTAACTAACCTGCTCTGATTGTCAGCTGTAGTGGACAAATTGCACTACTCCACCCAGTAGGGTAACCCACTCATGTGATTGACCTACATCCACACTAATAAGTCTGCTACATCATGGTAGGGTACATGCACAGACCCAGTCTCATTTCATGAAAATATATTCCTGGTTGATTTGATGAGGAACATCCTGTTCTGATTAGACCTGCACACGGGGGCCGGTTAAAAATAACCCCAGAATCAGTGACGAGCGACCTCCTTCGATGTACTACAGCACGCCGCATGCTTTTGGAACAGAAACACCACGAGGGGCAGATGAGGAGCTCCGATTAACATTTTGACGTCAAATCAAAAGGATCATATTGACGCCATTTGTCCGTTTTTCTTATTGAAAAGGAATGGCAACACATCGTATTTTAATCTGATCAATTAGTTGAATTTTGTTGAAAAATGTCAACTTCAATTAGATAATAATCCTTTAACAAAGTTAAAACAAGATTATGCAGATTCAATCGATCAGTTTTGAAAGCTTCTTTCGGTTTTGTTTATTTGACACTAATGAGGGATCGGGATTTATTTGGACATAAACCAAAAGTGGACACAGCTGGAACTACCAGCAGAGGGAAATCCTTCTGACTGCTTCATTTTCAAATACCAACAAATATGTTGTACAAATACATTTGGGTAACAAAAAAAATCAGGAAATATGGAAGATGCTTGCATTTGTGTTTAAGACTCTTTCTATGAAAATTGGTACATTTGTTTGATACATTTCTTCAAAATAAATTTGCCTTAAGCATTGTAAATTCATGGTGGATTTTTTATTCTGTGGAATATTTATAAAAATGCAGAGCAACGTTCATCACCTGGGCACTACCTAAAAAAATACACCTGCAATTAGTTCGTTCTTTGGAAGTAACTGGTCTGTATCAAGCCTCTACACACTGTAGCAACAGAGCATATTGTTAAAATGGCTCGAGTCACCATGGCAACCAAGTTGTTCTTATTCCAAAAGGGTCATCTGGAGCTTGTGGAGAAGACGGCACTGAACCAACGACGTGGGTCTCCCACGCTGGGAGGTGAAAGGTCACATCTCAGCTTCTGCACCAGGCTTTTGACAAATTATTATCTGTTTCTTTATTTATAGTGTCAACATCCTAGATATATTCCCCGGACACTCAAAACCTCTCACTGAACACCACATTTAGAATGTTTTGGCTCTCACATTCCTTCGCACCATCTGCACAAACACCTTTTGCACCACACAACGATTTGCCTTTCATGATTTGAGACGGTCTTCATTTGTTTTAGTTGTGTGTTTCATGCATCACACTCAGTGACACAGTGATTTCACATCAAATTAGCAAGTATTACAAATAGATTGTGTACTTAATAATAAAGTTGCTGCAGTTTGTGTGAGATGGGGAGACGTTAATAGCTTGGGCAGCCGGCCAACAGGATTGTTATCCAAAGCATCTCATTTAAACAAGGCAGCAGAGCTGCTGTGTTGATCTTAGATTATGTACACAGGACGGAAAAACAACATTGTGAAACACTTCACCTCTTTTTTTTCATAGAAATCAAGTCTTTTAAAGTTATGACCAAATAAAACATATGAAATGCAATGAATTTGCGCCTGAAACACTGGATCCTGAGAAATAACAATAATAATAATAATTGTCTATTGTGAATCATTTATATGGACATTTCTGCATTTGCTCACACTTGGCGCAGCGAGCTGGTGTTGAGCAGGTTTGGGAAATAAGCTGTGCGACCGTTGTTCAACGTGAGGTCACTTTGACTTCACATGGTATAATGAAAAGTGCACCCGTGTCCACAGAGGGTGGGAGTACGACGTAGACGGGTCAAACAAACACAGCTTACGTCATCGTTTCCATCATTCTAACCTCACACATATACTATTATAGCCTAATCCTAAGAAATCATTTCACAACATTAATCCAACGTCATTTTCCACTTTAAGTGGATTTCAATTATTTACTTGAACCCCTAATAATGCCGGTGCAGTGCATGATGATCAATAAAAGTAATCGATGACTTAATCATCGGAATTTAACTTTGCAATGATTTTTGGCATCAGTCAAATGGCTGAATTGAATTCAAACATGAATGAGAAAGCATAGTCTTGCCCATAACACTGCAGCGTGGGCATAATACATCATTGTGAGGATTACAGCAGAGGAGGGGAGAGAGAGAGAGGGTGATGGGGAAAGCCGATCACTATACTTACAGACGAACCAGTGCTATTAAGCAGCTTGGTGTGACCTCAGCATGTAGATTATATTGCAGATATGCAATACTGTGGATGCACTCCGCCATTAATCCAGATCACATGGAGCCAGAGACGAGCCGATGGCCCGTGTGTAATGTATCAGAATCTAAACTCATTAACATGGTTTGCATGTGTTTGTTATGTCTGTTTGAAATAGATACAAAAAATAGTCATACACACATCCTCTTACCTGGAGAGCACTATAAACAGCTATATAAACAATTTATATCATCCTTGACTATATTACTGCGCCATCATTTATGCATTAAATCAACAAGAGCTTTCTGGCTTCATGCACTGAGGAAGGGAAACTATCTTTATCGGCAGGAGAACCTGCAGAGAGCAACTCATTAAAATGAATGCAGATGGCGAAACTTTAATATACAATAATAAATTCTGTCACACGGTAGAAAACTATATACTCTGTGTTGCACCGGCTGCAACCATGACGTCAATAAATAGAAACAAACGATGAGCGTTGATATAAAATGAAGCTGCTCCACGTTGAAGTGTCCCTGAGCAAGACACATAACTCCTAATTGCTCCCCAGGCAAAAATGTAAAAATTGATGGGTTAAAAATTGAACTTTTTTGGGGGGGGGGATAAAAGCGTCAGCTAAATGACCTGTAATGTAATTTATCATTTAGCCCCAATCTCTGGCCTCCATGAAACCTAAAGTAAACATTACACATTAAGACCAAATTGCTACTGACCTTTTTGTTTGCTTTCCCCGGACTTCAGCACAACATTTTCAGGATCTGCATTTTCCAAAGTCACACTTGTAGGTTGAAGTATTGAACAGGGACCTACTCTTTGGAAAACAATGCTATGCACCCAAAGGATAAATATTGTGTCCCAATAAAATGGCTGAATCTCAGGCTACATGGAGCAGTGAAATCTCCCTCTTTAGTTTGCGTATTTTTAGCGGGGGATTGACGACAGGCCTCATGCTGAGGACAGAACCTGTGAGAATGAGGAACACAAGAGACCTCCCTCATGTTCAGAAAGCATGTTGGACCAATGTGGGAACCGTGACACTGAGCACAACAGTTGGTCCTGTTGGAAATAGGTGTGTACATGCGTGTGTTGGCAAAATTGGCCAAAAGGTATTCTTGATAGCCAAGTCAAATTTGCTTAAGTGGAAATATTCCTGACTGAGCTGTTTACAAGTATGGAAGGACATGCCAACATTGTCATGGAGAGGATTTGGTGGTGTGGGTGTGCAGTAGAAATATTAAGACACAAATAAGGTCAAATCCAAATTACCATGGTTACCAACCAATGGAGACCAGCTGGTCCATCTGTTCGACTTCGACTAACTTTGAGTCGTTTCTCACGCACCTCATACCAGCTGCTGCTGTTAGTCACACAAGATCTGTTCACTCAAGTAGCAACATCCTGCACTACGCAGTTCCACTTTATCTTTTTACTATTCATTTTTACTGATTGGTGCCGTTATTATTTCTTTGCCTTCATGCTGTATCTCTAAAGAATCAACAGTATCCTTACTTCTGTCTAGCTGAACTGTAACTGAGACAAGGTCACACGTTCGGTGGACTTTTAAATCGAAGATCCAAATAAGATTTGCATAAATCAAGAGTGGGGCATTACAATTCAACACAGTCCTTCCTAAATACAGCACAGCTTATCACAATGAGTTGAGTTTATCCATTGTTAGTAAATCCCATGATATATAAATAATTTTGCAAATACTATGAGTTTTAAAATATGCCTCTGTGGTCCTGCCTTCGTTCACATTCCTTCAAAGTGGTTTGTGGGCAATTTTCCAGCTACCATATGGCTTTTGACTTTTCCGCTTGTCACTCAAACCCCCCCTGGTCTGAGAAAAAAAACAAAAAACATTCCCAGTCACGTGACCTTCTCCACGAACCTCTTCACCTGTGCTCACTTTCCTTCACCAGCCCTGGAGGTTCCTTCCCTTCCCACCTGCTTCCCGTTTGTAATTACTCAGCCCAGTTGTATTCGTACAGGTGAACGTCCCCTTGTTCTTTGTCAGTTTGTCAAAGACGTGATGCTACATTGACTTGTCAGGCCTTTGGGTAGGTTGTTTCAATAAATCAAAGGGGTTCTTCTTATACAAAGTGACCCAGAGATCACATACTAATCTGCAAATAAAAATCTGCATTTGGGTCCTTCCCGTTACCTTACACACACACACACACACACACACACACAAACACATTCAAATTGTAATTTAACTTTCTCAAAACACAAACCGGTTAATTTAGCAATGACGAGCGGAGGTCACCTGGCAAAATGTAATTAACATAAAACGTGCTTTGAGATGATGCATCGCCCCAACCGGCTCTTTAAAAGACAAAATCCCCGTAAGGCAGCCGGCCCGGACTCTGTTTCCCCTCACACCCTGAAGCACTGTGCTGACCAGTTGTCTCCGGTGTTCACTGACATCTTCAACACCTCCCTGGAGACATGCCACGTAGATTCTTGGGAACTTCCTGTTCCCAAGAAGCCCAGGATCACAGGACTCAATGACTACAGGCCCGTCGCCCTGACCTCTGTAGTCATGAAGTCTTTTGAAGCAACACGTGAAGCTAGGGAAACATGTCTCAGCCTCTCGGACCATCAGCACCGGTTCCCCCCAAGGCTGCGTTCTTTCCCCTCTGCTCTTCTCCCTGTACACCAACAGCTGCACCTCCAGTCACCAGTCCGCCAAGCTCCTGAAGTTTGCGGATGACACCACCCTCATTGGACTGATCTCTGGTGGGGATGAGTCCGCCTACAGGTGGGAGTCTGACCATCTGGTGTCCTGGTGCAGTCAGAACAACCTGGAGCTCAACACTCTGAAGACAGTGGAGATGGATGTGGATTTCAGGAGGAACAGAGCCCCACCCTCCCCTATCACCCTGTGTGACTCCCCCGTCACTATTGTGGATTCCTTCAGTTTCCTGGGCTCCATCATCACCCAGGACCTCAAGTGTGAGCTGAACATCAACTCCATCACCAAGAAGGCTCAGCAGAGGTTGTTCTTCCTGAGGCAGCTGAAGAAATTCAACCTGCCAAAGACGATGATGGTCCACTTTTACACGGCCATCATCGAGTCCATCCTCTGCTCCTCCATCACCGTCTGGTACGCTGCAGCCACAGCCAAGAGAGCCCGGTCCACCACTGACTGACTATAACATTCCACCGGTCACTCTGCTTCATACTGCACATGTCACTTTAACTGTAATTTTTCACCTTGTAGTCACTCGTCACTTTGTCGTCACTCGTCTCTTTGTTCCTTGTTCGATAGTGCACTTTATTTTTTATATTTTTTAACTTTTTTAACATTTTAAATTTTTAACTTTAACTTCATTCTTTTATTTTATACTAACCAATATCCTTATTCTACTGACCCATTGCATTAGTATTTCATTTTATTTTATTACTTATGCACTGCTGTCTTGTTGTCTATTGTCTGTTGTGTGTCTACTGTCACGCACCAACCGCCAAGACAAATTCCTTGTATGTTTGACATATTTTGGCAATAAATGTTTCCTGATTCCTGATCACTTGGTGACGTTTCCGGTTGAACCCTAACTCTAGCTAACAAGCTAATTGGCGCTAACGCCGCACACACGGATAAACCTTTCACCCTGCTCTGTATTAACGTATTTTAAAAAAACGGCATACACATTCTGTCGGCAACAACTGAAGAAGAACAATAACATACCTGCGAAGATCGAGAATCAATCATAAGAGTGATTTTGTGGTGTTTTCTCAGTAGACGTAAAACCCGCGTAATTCACAGAATATGCAGACGGAGACCAAAGCAATCGATCCTTGTGTAGCTCATCAGGCTGTTTAGTAGATAAAGGATTAAGGACTAATGACTCATTTATTTTCAATAAAAATGGATTAAACACACAACGGATAACTAATTCCCAGCATTTCAACCTATTCATTAAGATGTATGGACTCTTTAAAATGATAGCAGGTCATTATTTGCATTTGTCGCACTGGCAGGTGCGTCGATGAAGGGACTAGAGGGGTGTGCAGTTTGGTTTTAGCTCGGAGATCCAGAGAAAATGAAAACTCAAATGTCACTGACATTTATTTGTCGTTGACAATAAATTGATTTTGCTCTCCTATATATACAAATGCAAAAAGGGAGAATGAGGTCCAGATGTTATGACATAAATACTCCTTCGAGGCAATGACGAGACATGTTTGTCACATGGGTCAAGGCTCAGCTGTTTTGGTTTTATGGTCAGCTTGTCTGTCTGGACACTTGACCTATGTTGATAGCTTACTTGATAGTTGCCTTTTATATTGTTAGAAGGCTCTATCTCTGTGCTTCAGGTCTGCCACGCCCCCTTTCCGGTGCCTGCTGCAACCTCACTTGAGTTGTCCTCAGAGGAGGAGATGAAGGTGTTTTACTAACCAGTCTGGGTAGCTTTCACAAAGCTGTGTAGGTGTTATCTATTTTTGGGCTGAGAGATCTTTGTGCTCCTGCTTCCATTTTAGTTGGGTTGTTTCTGTTAATCATTATTTTATTAATAAATCGTATACTCAAGTCTTCAAGATGTCTTCTTTTTCATTTTGTTTTATTTGAGACGCGTTGAATAAGCCGTAACAGAAAAGAATGAGTGTAAATGCCCAAAGAATGTCCCTGGAATGTAAAATGAAATATGTATATGGAGTAATTATAGGGGCTAAAGAGAAGTTGTAAAGGGTCAATGAGGGAATGATTTGGAATAATAAATATTGATATTAGGAAGATGGTGACATTGGAAATAGCAAAAGGTGAAATGGTTTGTGGGAAAAAGGGGACCAAAAAAGGTAATAGAGGCGTACAAAAGAACGGGAGAAGAATACTGTCAAAAGAAATATGTGACAGATGTCAGGAAAAGAAAGGAGAAGTAATAATCCCGAGGCAAGAGAATATGGGGGGGAAAGGATCCAGTCAGGGGCACAAAGGTGAAGTTGTGCAGAAGACACTAAGGGTGAAGAATTGTTGGGTGGAGGGAAAAGCAAAAAGGGAATTGGAGGAAGATAAATTAGCATGGGGGTTGAAGTAGGGAGCGGAAGGATGAGAGACACATACTGTAACAGCACTGCGGGATAAGGGATGAGAGCCCGGAGGTAATGGACACTGTGTGGAGGAAGATAAAGGACTGGCTGGAGGGACAGATGAAAGTATACGGAAGAACAAATGATCGGATGATAGCTGGATAGATGCGTGGATGGAAGGATGAAGGGTATGAACGAGGAGAGAGGAAGGTTACCGGACAAAACAAATGAGAAGGGAGGTGTCTGAACACGGTCAATGTGATGAAAGGACAAATGAGAAATAAAGAAATAAAGATTTTGTAAATTTAATGATGAATAACAATAATTGTAATGAGGAGGACGCTTTTACAACCTCCGTATGTTCTGCCTTCCCAGCATGGATGGTCTGCTTGTCAGAGTTTGCTGCCCATTAATTCTATATCAACCAATTTATATGCCGGGCCTATATGCTGACGGTGCTCTCTTGTAAATGCCTCCTCCAAGGGGAACCTTCAGCCCAATGTTGCATTGACATATGTCACATCAGCATATATCCCTTGAGATCTCACACTCAATCCAAACCAAATAAAACATTCTTTTCCCCATGACCCTCAGAAGCACAGCTGTCACACATCAACTCATCCAAAGAGGGATGCCTGGAAAATAGTTGATTCCAGGAACAGTACCCAGAAAGCTAAAGGTCACAGGTTTGATGAATTCCAGTGCAGCATAAGTCAAAGACTTTTTAGAGATAAACTTCAAAAGAAAGTCAAATCAAATATTAATCTAGTTAGAATTTGAGATTTGTATAATTAGAATGATTTTTTTCTTGAGTTATCGCCAGAAAAGTGTTTTGTGAGGACACAGTGATGTTTGAACGCCAAATACTTGTTAATTTATGCCTTGGAGAAATGGATGTTATTGCCAAATTTTAAGAAACTCAGCTGTGAAACCTAACTAACTAAAACCGTTAACTATTGATATATTCTGTAATCATATTATTACATTTTATATTCTGAATATAATAATACTTTTTTCCTAAAAGGTGGATTCCAACAGCCGCCTCAGACAAATACCGACCATCACCTTGGAAGTTTGACTAAACCCCATGTCCCGAATTTTAACACCCACTTGGAAATAAGTGGCGTCACCGCAAAGTGGATAGGTCATCTCAGGAGGGCGAATGGCTCCAGGTGTCCTACAGAAATCTATTCCCTCTTGAGAGATTGATGTCTTGGCCCTGGAGGTCAGAGAAAACATTAATATGACAATTCTAAATCATAGCTTGAGAAACACCACAGGTGCAGCAAGCCCACAGAACACAACTGGGGAGGATTACAGTGTTCAAATTCCAAATTCACCTCAAATGTGCAAATGTGTATATTTTTACTGGGAAATTAGCTACATTTTTCATTTCATAAAGTATTATGCATTCAATGATTATTGTGGATCAGAATTACTATAAAAAAAACATTTCAAATTCATTGCCTGTATTTGAACCAATTCATTCCTTCTCATTGCAAAGGTCACTTGTTAAAAATTAGTCCCACAAGAACCTTGCAATAGTAAGATTAAAGGACACACGTATCCTACAGAAAAGTTAACATAACCGGTTATCCGGCATACTAATGAAGAATGTGTTCTGGGATTTGAATAATGTGATTTTCAGGAAAAATTATTAGGAGCATCCGGTCATCTAAATGACTTTTGAACGAGAACCAGGTTTTTTTTGTTGTGCATCGTGAACATGCTGAATAATTCTTTTCATACACATTAAAGTCACAACTGACTGACTCTTAAACCGCTTTAACTCCAAGGCAGCATCGGCCAGAGCGCTTTATCCAAAATGGGATTGATGCTTGATAGAATTTGAACCTACATTCCATGGCGCCTGCCACTAATACATTCACCGGCGCCATCTAAACCACCATCACACCCTAATTCTTGAGCTGAAGTGGTCATCTCTCCCTTCACCGATGGTTTCTATCGCTTGTCATCAATCATGGTCGTCTGGCAATAGAGACTGAACGGACGCTTGTTGGTAGTTAAAAAAAAGCAACTGGGACGAGCTAATATAGGCTTAAACACACAGCCTGTATATATGTAACTATATACGTGACATCTTATCAGACTTTATTCTACTCTGATATATTGTCTTTGTGGCACACAAACTCCCCTGGGCTGCTTCATTCAAACACACAGCCACACAGTGCTGTCAATTCAAGTTCATATCACACACACATCAATCTTCATTAAGCCTTTGACCTTGGATGTGAACAGCGAAGAATGGATGATATCACCAAGCCCAAAGCTAGAGCTCCATTGTGCACTACTTTCTGTCTATTGGTTGCATTACTTTTTTATTGTATTGTTATTTCCATTTTAAAGTGGTTTTGTATTGTTGATACCTCTAGGTGACAGTTTGTATTAATGATAATGAATGCCAGCAGTTTAGTTGGAGCTGGATCTCTAATAGGTCCAAATTAGGGAGCAAAGGCTGTTATTTATTATTATCTCAAAACCTTAAAGGATATTCTACTTTACAGAGCTCGTCTTTGACCGGTTATTGATCGCACAGTATTGCAAGGCAGCTCATCGGTCTAAAAGGACAGGAAGTT
The DNA here is from genome assembly GCF_964276395.1 of Gasterosteus aculeatus. NCBI lineage: Eukaryota > Metazoa > Chordata > Actinopteri > Perciformes > Gasterosteidae > Gasterosteus > Gasterosteus aculeatus. Next base: position 27,474,385 of record NC_135694.1, on the reverse strand, counting down.
TTATTATGAAACCCCCCTGAACCAGGGGATGAACTGTGAGTTATTGACTTCTGGATGAGGGCCGGTCGTGCTCTTAGAAGTTGCATTTAGACTACTGCTTTTTAATTTGATTTGTTAGAGATTGGACTTTCACTTCACCGGATCCATTTTCCTAATGGTTTGTTGCATTCTTTAATCTAATTCTTTGTCAGTTTCTCAGAGTTTTCCAAATCACAAACGGCTCCAGTCCAGTCAGCTCAGTGATTATGGTTTCAATTAGCGACCGGTTGCTAATGGAGCAACTCAGACTTAACTGAGCCCCAAAAACTAAACCCTGAGCACTTTGGAGAGGTGCTGATGGTGGATGGCGGATCCACGCATTTCTGTCTGTTACATTCGGTAAGTAAGGATGTCTGGGATATAGCTAAATAGATTCGCTCAACACTTCACAAGTGCAACAAAAAAGGATTTTCCATGAATTTGTCAGTTTAATCTATATATCTATATATATTGCATACACAATGGCTTTTGTTATACACAGAGTGGAGGCTAAATATATTTGAATGTACCATTAGAGTGATATAACCCCTATAGGGAGTTTTTTTTTAAGGAAACCATAGAGACCCAATGGCAAGGGTGACTTCAAAGTACGCTGCAATGCACGAGAGCAAAAGCACCGTCACCTTCTGCACATCTTATCTAAAGAGTCAGCTGGTGTTGGAAATATGTGAGCGTTCCAAAGTGTAGTGATCTTCAGAAGGACGAAGGTTGTAGGAAGAAAAAAATTACAATTGAAATGTTTTTTGCTGTGTATGCCATCTTCATTTCACATATAGCAGTGGGCAGTGCAGGCTATTGTTCTACCAAATTCTACCATTTGGCACAATGTTATAGTCCAAGAACACCCCTCCAGGTATTAATCACAACAACGCAAGTCAGAAAGAAATGACCTCAGTCTTGTCTGCGTGGTGGAAATTTAAGAGCAACTTCTTATGTGCGATTAGCACCTCCACACAAATTCACAGTTTTGCGCAGTGACTGAATGCTAAGCTCTAATGAGGTAGGTGATGTGTGAAAAATATTTTTATTTTCCCTCTGATCCCTCCCTATATTTCCATTTTTTATTATGTCACTTTCTTTCTTTCACACTTGCACACGCGCACACAGACACACATACAGAGAGACAGACACATGCATGCACACTCTGACACCATCCGTTTCTCTCTTAATCACACCGGCTCACACACACACACACACACACACACACACACACAGACATGCATACACAAATACTCCTACACTTCCAGAAATAGAGGCAGTAACAGTCTGAATCTCTCAGCCCACATGTTGATAATGTCACCTTTTCAGTGTTTCATTACCTTGTGCTAACAATCAGAGGACATCTCTCTCTCTCGCTCTTTGTCCCTGTATAGCTTTCTCTCTATGTCTTTATTTTTGGATGAGTGGGATGTTTGAGAGGAACTGTCATTCCGTGCAATCGCCATAGCTACATTCACGGTGCTACAATGCAATTTCTCCATCACATCTGGAGAGGAATAACAGTTTACGATGCATTAATGTGAACGTGTAAACCGCACTCTGAGGAAATATCGGCCGAAGGGAAGGACACTACAGAAGCGAGGTCCACCGCAGGGGAGAGCTCTTCAACTATAACATCCTGTTTCTCCTAATGGCCCTAATGACCACTGAAATTATCACACATTAATTGTCCCATAAAATTGCAACCCGGCTGCAGCATCAGCGCAAATCCTGCTGTGACGGTTGAAACAGATGATTTTCTAAACACCACTTATGTTATGGAGACATAAAAAGGTAAATTAAATACAAATTGTCAAGATCTGCGAGTTATTTAAGGAAAAAGCATGACTTAAAAGAAACATCTGTGCTTACTACTGTTTTAAATAGCGATGAAAGAAAAAGCGTTATGAAAGTATGCTAAATGTAGACATAAATGAAGAGAAGAAGGATGCATGAAAAATATCTCTTTCACAAGATCAAACAACCATTAGATACAAGCAGAAGTATAAGTAACATATCAAAAAAAGGTAGAATTATGATATTATAAGATATACATTGTGGAGGCTTCAATCTCTCAATCACAGTACAACAACAATACATATATAACCATGTATGGTTTAAGAGTGAGGTAGAAAAAGTGTTTGCTATATGTATTTAACTGAAATGTGTAGCTACGTTTACAATACAAACTTCATTCTGACCTTGCTAATCATGTACTTCCATCGGATGACCATCAATGATCCACAATTGTATTAGTACAGCACAGTAATTTAGTGGAGAAGAAATAGAAGACAGAAAGTAATCCCACATTACTGCTGTGTGATATCTGAGCGACACTAGAATCAGTGGGCGGAAAAAAAACTATTTGAAGGAAAGCAACTAAGCGGTGGAACAGATGGCCGCTGAGATTTTAATGCCCAGGCCAAAGTAAACTGTTGCTCGTTGGTTGGATAAATCTCAGGGTTATAATCAGTGTTATGTAAACTGACAAGTGAGAGCGCTGTTGCTGCTGCTGCTGCTGCTGTGCCTCCTCTCAGTGGCCCTATGGCTCTGCCCACAGTGCTGTTTGTGTTGTGATGTTTGTGGAGTGGATGCACTCGCTGACGTCAGTGTTTTTTTTTAGGGGAAAAAAGAAGAAAGAGAGAGTGTGGAGGTGAACCAAGGAGGTTGAGGTGGGAAAACAAAGAGAGAGAGAGAGAGATAGAGATCAAGGCCGGAATTCAAATACGTCCTTTGCCACAGAGGCGTTTGGATGATGACCGCAAACTTGGAATTCTCGGGGCAAGCTGAAGCATAAGCAGGGTGTCCAAAGAAGCAGTTCATCTAGTGGCCACTAGAGGCTGTATTGAAGAGGCTGGGGAAACACGTCCAGATCTACAGATGAACTTCACAGCATTGGAAAGCACATGTTACTGGTTTAACATTCACAACATCAAGGAATCAAAGGCAAAAAACAGGTGAAACATTTAGATAAAATACAAATAAAAAGTAAGTAAGTAAGACACAGTTTAAAAAAGGGGAATATTATTAAAATGAGTATAATCAGATTGACATACATTTACAGTCAATAGGTAATAGGTCTTTGTAAACTGTTAATTATTATGAGTTGCACTTGTCATTCAGTTCAATAAATTCATTACATTTTTTAAAATTCTAATACAAAATACAAAAACTTTTAACAGGCCAATTACGATACAAAAGACCCCCTATCCCTCCTGCATGAAAGCCAGGCAGAGAGACTGAAACAGAAATAAATAGGATTGTTGTCATTTATGCTCTTCTCATCACATTTAAGTCTGATTTGGAGTGATTGTCTGTTACGGACATTTTATTTCACTTTGTGACCATTTTGTGATTCTTTCTAGTCGTGTCAATGACTTTCCAACAAGAAATGACGATCACGTCAAATACTGTAGATGCTCAATCAATAATCCATCTGTGGTACTGACAAAACTGCACCTCCTGACTCTGTGGGAGCAGTAATGAAAAGGAGTCTAAATATAAACGACTTCATAAGACTTTATTACCAGTGAGTGGGAAACTATTGAATCCCACAGTGTGAAAAGGCAGCGTAACATTACATTTTACTGAAAAAGTACCGGCTGTGTCCCTGAATAATAATTAAAAAAAACCTCCCTCCCAGTCTCCATGGGCTCTGATGTGGAATATTAGGGTATATACAGTGGTTCTGAGAAGGAGTGAATATGGAGCATGTGTTCTTATGTACCGGGTCGGCCTGTATGTGTATTCACGTACACACGCACAGTCCATGGGGGGGGGTCTTAGTGTACAGAAAATCAATAGTATACTGTGTGTGGGGTCTCCCAATCCTTAACACCAGGATGTTGGCACAAACATGTGTTCTAAGCATGGACGCTTGGAGGACCAGTGACTAATGTTGATAGTCCTTCCAACAGTATTTATATATTATGGTGTTTCATTGCCAAATTTTGAGGGTGAGAAGGTCAACTGGTTGCTTAGTGTAGTTGCCGGAAGAGATTTGCAGAATCTGTAGCTTTAGCTTAGGATTTACCTACTGTAGGGGGGGCGAGGGGGTGGGCTCTTGCTTGTTTGCAAATATTTACCAGTGTACATATGTCGTAAATGGATGAATATTTGTTCAGAGCCTTTCATGCACTCATGCACGCATTTCTGCCATGTGCATTTTGGAAAAGCACTCAGTTACTTTGCAGATGACATCTTTGAGTTTATCTTATACTGCTACAACTTTACAATTGTTAAATTGGGACATTATTTACAGATACACATGTTAAACGTATGAATCCTTTATCACTTACAGGATAATAACAAGTAGTGTTTATGTGTAGCATTCGTGTGTAGGATTTATGTGTAGCATTCATTTATATGCACCAAATGTAGTTTGGCTGTTTTGAAAGAATTGGGATTTCTTGCATCTTGTTGTTCTGGGTCTGTGCCCTCGTGGTTGAATGCACTTTGTGTAAATCACTTTGGATTAAAATGTCAGCTAAATGAAACGTAATGTTCCGTAATGACCAGTTGTGAGTGTAACAGTAAGCGGTGGAAATGCAGCAGTTGAGTTGGAGGTTCTGTGTGTCTCCTGTTAACTATTTCAGACAGGACAAGCAAAGCTTTTTTTGTTAATTTGTAAGTAAAGTAAGTACAATTTTCAACATTCATTTTATTTGGGAGATTATAATTTACAGATGGAGTTATTCATTTTCTCTCAGAGAGTTTCGCTGGGCAGTGGATTAACAGAGAAACCATATTTCCCAAATGCTTGATGGCCAAAGGGTAGTTTAATCTGTTATGAATGATATTATATAAATTATAATGATGTTCTCAGTGCAAAGAGGGAAAAAGACAGATTACAGAGGAGAGAAACGGTTATTTAAAAACCTGGAGTACACTTTGAATAAAATCTGTAATTGTTAGAACAGAGAAGACTGTTTCCAAAGTGCAACACACTATTTTGCCAGTGAGACAGAAGTAGAATTTTTGTACACCTGCAATGCCCACAAGTAAACTACGCCCATGTGTGCATTCAAATGCAGTTAAATGTTTGTTTGCATCAGGAATGAGCCTGCTGATACGTGTTAGGATCAAATGATTCATAAATGTCCAACATATCGGCAGCATTGATACAAAATGAATGACTGAAATATCTTAAGTACAATACTAATGTTTTTAAATTTCTTCAACATATTTTAAAAAAAAAAGGTATTTGGATTGTAACATCTTTTTTGGTCAATAATTGAACACCATCCCTGTTGTCATAATTTTCTATAAGAAACGTACCCATGAACATTTTTTATTTAAGTATACTTAAAGTATGCACACTTTTGTGTCCAGAAAGGCGTCAGCAAGAATGCATGAGTGAGTGTGGATGCGAACACATGCCCATGTGTGTATGTGTGTGTGTGTGTGTGTGTGTGTCACACACCGACCTGAAACAGGAGACTCACGTTTACAGCTGATTGCAGAGAGCAGCTCACAGAGGGGAAGCCCTCTTTTGTCCTTTACAAAACCCTGATTTATTCCTCAGGACGTCTGATTGAGACGAGTCAGCTCTTAATGCTCTGTGAGAAGAGAACTACGGCCAGCATGTCCGTGTCCACCAGTCAAATTGTTTGAAGGGCATTTGCCATTTAGCCTGACCAACTTCTTTCTGCGTGCCGGCGTCTACTTTCCTTTATTCCCATTTGAGTTGTTCTCCTCCTCTTGGTGCCCCATATTAACTGGAAACGGATTCATCCGCACCTGAGGAAGGTCTCAATTGGCCTGCTCCATCCAGATAGGATGGAATAGAGATACCAGATGAAGCCAGGAGCTCCACAGAAGGGAGATACTGCTGAGCAGCGGGCATTAAGTCCGGGTTCAAGAGCCAGAGCAGCAGCACAGCCTCCAACCCGCTGGCACTGTGAAATGCAAAAGCCAGAGGGGCCAAAAAGGTAAGCATAAATCAAGCCTTACTACAGTAATTGAGCTGGAGAATGCCACCTCTCACCTGCAGCCTCAGTTGGAGGCCAGATGGGAGCCCTATACCTGCAGTATACCAAACCGTCGTGAGTGACCGCTTCACCTGACAAGGAATCTCCAATCCAGTAACACCACGTGTCAGATGAAGACATTCCTGCATGATCAAGGGTGCTCTGGTCCAATCCATAAAATACATTAATAAATCAAAGAGGAAAAGCCCTCTTACACCTAAGCTGCTTAAAATGCACCTTATACTGACACGGACACTTCACCAGCCTCTAAAAGAACCGTAGTGCCTATTGTGAAGGAATCATTGAGAGCCGGGTTTTCACAGGTAAAAAAAGAAAACATCTGGGTCGAAAAAAAGAAAACATCTGGGTCGAACTTACTTTACTCTCTGGGAAGAGGCTGCACAGGCTGCACAGGCCGGCCTGAGGAGGTTGTACACTTATGTCAAACCATAAAATGTCAGATACAGTAAAGTGTGAATGTCATAACTTCCAAAGGTCAAATGGGAAGCTAATAAAAACATGCTCTCAAGATTTATTGTACACACTAACACAACATTAGCAAACACAAATGGGCCCAGGAACAGTATCACAACAAACCCACACAAACTCTGCCGCGCATTGCTTGTGAATGCCACTTCCCCACAGTTGATGCTCTTAGTTTGTGTGAGGCAAAACAAATTATCACCGCATGATGGATGCACAGACGCAGGGGGGGAGGGGCTTGGGGGTATTCCGTCAATATACCTTATTTTACAATTCAAAGGCACTGTTCCCGGCGAGTGATTATTTCTCCATAACCTGCACATCTCTCACCTAAATTACCGTCATCCATCTCCCCCCGTTTAGCTGCGATCACACACGCGCAGGGCACGCGCTCACACTTCTCACTCCGCTATCGGCTCCCATCGCGGGCAGAGATGGAGCTGCGAGAAAGGCAGGTCGCCTTTGCTTGTCCTTATTTGTATGAGCGGCGTCAGTGAATTTTCGTCTCCATTGATCACTGGCAGGGTTTTTGGGGAGGCTGTCTTTCGTTGCCCACGGAGACCTTCTCCTTTCGGGTGGAACGAGAGGTTATTAAAACCTGAGGAGGTGGGCGGAGAGAGGAGAGTCGTATACTTTTTAATCCTCACCACGATCCGTCTCGGGTGTGCGCGCTAACGCAACGCGCACGCTGGCACGTGTCGGTTACGCACGCTCTCGCGTGCACCCGCAGAGTGCACAGACACACACACGCAGGGCAGTCGAGTCACATGCAGCGGTGGCGGCTTTGGGGAAAGGGAAGCAGCTTGAGATGATACCCGCTTGCGTTACAGTAGCGTAAAATCTGCAGGCGGAGCTCAGAGGACGGCTCTCTTGTTGACATTATTTAGACATGCGCGTGTACCTGCAGCATATGGACATGTAATGAGCACAAATATATGGGAGGAAGCCCATATCAAGTATGTGGGTTTGGTCATTTTATTTTGACCATTTATACTTATTTATTTGTTGTGGTCTTTGGATGGTTTGAAGACGGTATTCCTATCGCAAAACGTCAAAACCGATAAATGGACATATTGATATATCTCTTATTCTATACGGAGGCACGAGCCCGTGACGTCCCGTGACGTCCCTCATAACTAATCACGTACTACTTTAAGCACACGTGAGTCGGCAACAAACACACGCGCACACACAAAAACAGCACACTCAGAGAGGAAACGTTGCACTGCAGACCAGACTGACGTGACTACACTGCCAGCTCACTGTGCCTGCTCTGTTGAAAATAAAACCCCCAGTCAAAACTAAAGGCGAAAAAATGAGTTGCTCCTCTGTCAAAAGCATTCCAAAATCAACAGCTGGGATTTATGGGGAGTTATGCAACCATGAATTACACTGATGCGCTGTGAACTGCCCATAAGAATGCCCTTGTTTTCCTCTTATGCCTCTCTTGCCGTGGTCCTCGGCGATGAAATGAAAATGTCTTCTGATTTGTAGTTTAACTTAAAATACGCAGATGACTACAAAAATATACGCCGGGTAGGCTATCAGCAGCCCCCCAATTTTTTTTTTTTCGTTCCTCCCTTGCAGATGCACGCAGATCCGCGCTCCTCGGCATCCTGAGCTCAGTCTGGAGCAGCGCGGCCGCAGCAGCAGAATATTCGGCTGTAAACAGAGACGCGGTGCTGTTGTCTCGATGCGATACG